>NC_041060.1:34312908-34552506 GCF_900634775.1 Gouania willdenowi
TTTTAATGTGTATTATATTTTATTACAAAATATGCTTGAAATTAATAGTTTTTGTTTTGATTTATCATTGAAGTAAAGTGATTTTTCTTTTCTTTTATTAAAATGTGAAAGTTAAACTGTTTCTCATTAACCTGACAAAGAAAATATTCATAATTTCTGACATAAACATTATGGGTGAATCATATTTTAGTGACACCAAGTCATTCTTCAATAAAACTCTTCAAACAATCACATTTCATTGATTAAAATAACAAATAATTGTAACCAATGATCCATGTTTGACTGCAGCTGCTGATTAGATCCATGGTGTCGCTCAGCTCCAAGAATCCATGAAAATAGAGACCATCACAGTTTAGGATTCTGAGTTGTTTCATCCAGAGTGGAAAACACTGACTGGAAGGAATATTTGATAGAAAAACTGTGAAGTTTAGTTTTGTTGGAGAACCTCCAATATCTACAGCTCAACTTGTCAGTGCTTTAAAAATAAACGTGTCTCCAAAGAAGCTGCAGAAGATCAGGATGAGGTGAAAAATGCTCTAAAGTTGATGTGTGAAGAAATGAGTGACATCTGAAGAACAGACAGGAAAAGTCCAGCTACAGTCTGCCTTCTTTGACCTGGACACACACTGCCATCTAGCGTCCAGATGATACACTGCAACACATACAGTTATTTTCACTGGAAAAGGAGGTTTTAGGGATATTTTCATAGATCATATTTATTATTTATTTATAAAAGGAACAACACACATTCATAAATGTTTAAGTAAATATATCAGATTGTAGCCTGTGGCTAATTTTCATCCCTAGACTCTTGGCAGGTTGATGTAAAACTGTAAAGACATGAAACAGCTAACCTGGCTAACTGTCATATAGTCCTCTGCACACATGATGGGATTTGAACCCATGCATGTGTTACACAATAGATTAACAGTCCATCACCTTAACCACTCAGCCACAGTTCAACAATTGATACGTTGCTTTTCTCACTGATGATGTTTGAAATTTTGCACTGAAGAAAAGCTAACGTTGGAATTGGAACTTCAACAGACTTAAGATCAATTCTAGTTCATGGAGGTGTTGTGGCGTAGCTGGTCAACGTGTCTGTCTTAAAGACTAGAGATTCAGTGTGTTTAACATTTTCTATTCAGCATGTCCAGACTGCAGCCTGTAGAGAAAGAAAAGGATTTTTGAGTCACATTCAGGTTCTTTCTCCACCCCTAACAGGCCCACTAAGGGTGGTTGAAAATGAACAAATAAAAATAAAATAGGTTATCATTAAAGTTTTTATTATGAAGGTGTTTTTTAGAATAGAATTTACCTTTATTGATCCCCAGAGGGGGAATTCAATTGTTGCTGCACCATGATAAAAAAAGAGCAGGCGGTCAGAAACAAAAAGCTAATACAAAAATATAAAAAGTGTAGAACAGACATATATTACAAGAACAAAGTAAAAAATAAAGAAAATAAATAATGTGGTTTCAGAACAGCCCAAAAAAAAATGAGATCATAGCCCACTCCATCTACTTGGCTTCAGACCTCCTTCACTGATAGACTTACATGTGTTCATACCTGTCAATTATCCCATTTTGGCTATTCCCTATTTCCCACCATCTTCCCGTATTAGTATTTTCCCGTAAATATCCCGTATTTTAATGTAATAATAATTAAAAGATGCCTTACTAAACAACGCCGTCACTAGCCTCGTGAGAACTTCCATTTGAAATGGTTTGAGTGACAGTTCTCGCAATATTAGTGCTGACATCGGCAACAAACCCAGAAACAACTCAGAACAGAGATGATGAATGAAGACGTTCTGGTGAAAAAAGAACTGGTGTAAATACATTATAAAATATAACAGAGAGTTTATCTTCATAAAGACCATCAGGATGTGACACAGTTACACGTTCTGTTAGATTAATAACTGATATTTTAACGTCTACCACAGCAGAAGGAACCACGTAAGTCACCATGAAAAATCATCCAATCACAAGCTCCACAAATATACACTGTTTATAAAGTGTTAAATAATGTAAAGTCTGTAATAAATGTGTCTAATAAGTCATTAGTGAATACCAGAGAACCACATGAGTGAGTATGAGAAATTATAATAAAATATATAATAAAATAAAATGTTAATGTCTAACTTAAAGACAAGCAATGTGAAATTAACAGTAAATATGCAGAATCAGAATCAGAATCAGAATCAGAAATGTTTTATTTGCCATGTACAGTTTTGAGGACAGTACAAGGAATTTGACTTGGTGGTTGGTGCACAAAACAAGCAACAAAAAGAAATAAAAGAAATAAAAAACAACACAAACAAAGAACAACCCAGCAACAATAGTAATAATAATAATGATAAATATAAAGGATGAGGGATAAATAAAGGATAGATAGAGAATAAAGGATAAATAGGATAAATATAAATATATATATACAGTGCAGCAGGTATCAAGCTGGTGGAGGTGGTGATCGGGTGGGGGGGGGGGGGGGTCAGAGGGTGACTTGGGGTGTGTTCATGTGGATGGTGGCAGAGGGAAAGAAGCTGTTTTTGTGTCTGGAGGTTCTGGTCCTGATGGACCGAAACCTCCTACCAGAAGGGAGAGATTGAAACAGTTTATGACCGGGGTGGGAGGGGTCGGCCACAATCTTTCCTGCACGCCTCAAAATCCTGGAGGCGTACAGGTCCTGGAGGGAGGGCAGATTGCAGCCGATGACCTTCTCTGCAGAGTGGATGATACGCTGCAGTCTGGCCTTGTCTTTGGCCGTAGCTGCAGCGTACCAGATGGTGATGGAGGAGCAGAGGATGGACTGGATGATGGAGCTGTAGAAGTTCACCATCATCTTTGTTGGCAGACTGAACTTCTTCAGCTGCCGCAGAAAGTACATCCTCTGCTGAGCTTTTTTGATAAGGGAGCTGATGTTCAGCTCCCACTTGAGGTCCTGAGTGATGATGGTCCCCAGGAAGCAGAAGTACTCTACAGAGCTCACTGTAGAGTCTCCCAGGGTGAGGGGGGTGAGGGGGGCTGGATTCTTCCTGAAGTCTGCTATCATCTCCACTGTCTTTAAAGCATTGAGCTCCAGGTTGTTCTGGCTGCACCAGGACACCAGCCGGTCTGTCTCCCACCTGTAGTCGGACGTGTTGCAACGTGTTGACTTGTATATAAACTGTAAGTATATTAAATAAACACGTGCTTAATAAATCTATTTATGTTTTTATTTAGGCTGTTTTATAATTTAGGAATTAGGGCTGGGCGATACATCGAGATTTCTATTATATATAATAGCTTATTTTGTATCAAAATACCAGTTTTAAGAGTCACTACTTTTACTTCTCAGAACAAAGTCCTAACTCAGAGCTTCCCCATAACAAGTCATATTACAGATTACATATCACTCACACATGCTGTGGCACATATTGATCAGCTGTTTGTTAATAAATGAGCCTGTGTAGCATTTTGGATCAGCTAATTTAACCCAGAATTCTCTTTCTTCTCAGACTTCATTTGAAATAAAATTATCTCGATTTATATCATATTTCACCATTTTGAGAAAATATATTGAGATATGAGTTTTGGTCCATATCACCAGCCCTAGTAGGAATGTTCATAGCATTTTAATGTTAATAAAGGTCGACCTACCAGATTATATTCATATAATTGTATTTAGTAAGTGGTTGATAAGTGGATATTTTAGATTTATTGTACATCTATATTAAATATAAGAGATACTGGAGCTTGGTTGGGAAAGCTCCAGTATCCAAAAATCCAAAACTTGACAGATATGCACGCGTTGGGTCATTTGATTTACATGCAGGGGCCGTGTCAGAAGTCTTGATGGGAGAATACGCACTGGAGATCTAGACTGGAAAACATGGCCCATGGAGCACAAGGAATGTCAGTGTGTCACCAAAATATGTTTTCCTTTATTTCGTAGTGGAGACATAGAAAATGGAGCTTCATGTTTCCAAGGAACAGCTGGGATTTGAACCAATGAGTTTACTAGACAGGCACTTTGACCAGCTAAACCACAGCACTGTGATGTCTTCCTTTGGTGTTCAATAACTCATGATCTTCAGCTTTTTCAATCAGTTTTTAGAGTTTTGGAGCACATCCTTTATTTTTCTCACAGATTGTTGATACCTCTAACCTTGGAGTGATGGTGGTACACAGGAAAATTATCCTTTTTCCATTTTGTGACAAAGGACGGACCAAGATAAGTTTTTCTCATTGAACTCCAGTTCTAGAGAATCCAAGTGAAATGGTGAAGTAATATGACTCAGCGAAACAAAGGAAACAGTATTTGTATAACAAGAGCTCTGTGTCACAAACACCTGCTGTGATCGTAGAGGTGGAAAAAACATCATGTCACAATTTTTTCTTTGTGAAATCACGATCACAATTTTATCACAATTTTTTTCATTCAAATCACTTAGACGATTTTAAAGTTATTTACCAATAAAACAAACCAAATCACCTTCTTAAAATCATCACCCTAAATGGAAAAAAAAAGAATAAAAGATAATTTGGGACAAGATAATTATCTTTTTTTTATTGTATGTAAATAATTCATCAAACTGGTTCTTAGTACAAATAACATCAAACAAAAAGGCTGACAAGTTATTTTAGTCACACAGTCTTTTTACTCTTTTTTTTAGTTAAAGTAGTGTAGCATTAGCATTAGCAACACTTGCTACAGAACAAGGCACCATATCAGTCTAGTGATTTCTATTTGTTATTGAGGTAACACACTCATATTAATAAAATCATACTTTAAACAGTGTTTGAATGCCTCATTTCACACAGTTTAGACAATCAAGATAAAACGTTACTGCTTTGGTTACATTAGGCCTGTGTGATATGGACCAATATTCATTTCTCCATATTTTTCCTCAAAATGGCAATAGGTGATATAAACCATTTATTATTATTTTTTATTTTTTTCAATAGTTTTACAAGAAAAACAATAATGGGTCAAAGTCAGTGGAGAAAAATGCCACAAAGACCCTTTTATTAATCATTAGCAGCACAATAATAACATTTTGTATCACTTTTGACTTTTTCCTTCATTAAGGCTGAAATGTGATTAAATGATGTAGTGTTGCTTTTTTCAGGGCAGCTCTGAGTTGCTGAAAGTAGTTTTCAAAGTAAATCACATTCAGGACACTGTCTCTTTAAGAATGTGGAAACAGCCCCGTTAGCTACAGCAGCAGCAGCAGCAGATCTCTGCTACAGCATTAGTTATGTTTGAGAAAACACTATATTTCAGTGCTACAACACTCAGAACTGATGGAGTTTAACAGACAGACAAACATCTGCACTGAGCCTCTGACAGACAGTCGCTAACACGGAGGAAGCAGCACAGCTAACTCTGTGCACTGGGGGGGGAGTGTACTTCTGCCCCGTTTAAGCGCTTATTAATCTCAATTAATGTCTATTATGCTGACTAGCAAATGGTGTGATTTGACAGAGAAAAAAACATTGGATGTTCTGTGTATGGACCACAGACATACGACGCAGACATGGCACCGCAAGGGTTAAAATGTGAACTTCAGACGGTTCTACGATCTCCGTGATTTGGGAGATCGTCGTCATGTTCAAATCCTTAATGATCTAATATCGTCATATCGCACACCCTTATGTGATCGTACATATAAATACTCTGCATTGTGGTCGCAGCAACCCCAGTTTGATCACAGCAAAACTAAGTCAAAGCCTATTTCGTCTACAAATGCAGTACTTTTCTTCTGAATGAAGATAAAACATAACAGACTTCACTGTTTTTGCAAATAAACAACAAAACTTCGTTGGTGACAGTCAGTTAGCAGCAGTTAAATAAAAAAAATAGAAAAGTTTGAATTTATTGCATTTTACTTGGACGTTGACACCGAAACACAAATTCTGAAAACTTTCCAAAAAAAACTCCACCGACACTCATATATATATATATATATATATATATATATATATATATATATATATATATATATATATATATAGAGAGAGAGAGAGAGAGAGAGAGAGATGTCTATAGGCTCTGGTTTTCTGTTTTATTTTTTTAATTTACACGTCATTTCCAGGTACCGACGTAGGGAATGGTTGCCAGATTGATATTTTCCCCGCTCATTGCGTGAATCAAATAAATGTATCTTAGTGAGAAAACTGTCAATAAAATATTTTCCAAGGTGATATTTATATTGTTATTTGGATGATGAACGGATGATTTTTGGGGAATTTCTGTGGATGATCAACACAATTTATGCGGGGAATCGTTGGCTGTATCTGGCAACCAGTGTGGGTCAGGAACAAAGTGCAAACAGACAGAGAGCTGATGGTAGTGTGTCCCTCTAAAGGTGATTGTAAAGTGAGCATCATCACAGGAAAGAAAACACAATGGACGCTAATGCACCAACGAGCTGGATAATAACTGCCATCAAACTAGAAGAAGAAGAAGATGATGAAGTCTGCAGGAGAAAAGCTGAACCGGAGGAGCTTCGTCATTACGACCATGTGTGCAACGGAATGTTTGCTCCAAACTTGGAGAAAAGCCCCAAAGAAGAAACGGAGGAGTTTCCGTCCAACGATCAAAGCTCTGTGAAGAAAGAGGTTAGAACACAACTAGTACTGCTAGTTTCATTCGTTCACTCATATGTGGAGTTTACGGGGCATTGCCCCCTGGTGATCAAAAGTTTTCATTTAAGTTTTCTCAAATTCATTCGAAAAAAATAAAATTCTTAATACAATTTACATAATATTCTAATATTATCAGTGCCAAAAACAGTGACTAGGCAATAATTTTTTAAAAATGTGATATAAAATTCAAAGGTTCACAAAATAAAACCAACTAAAAAAGCTTCTATGGACCCTCCTGCTTCCCGTAGCAGCTCAGAGCTTTGTTTGTTTACAACATGGCGGACACCGCGTGTGCTCTGTAGACTCATACGTTTGTTGTTTGTAGTGATTCATCGAGAAAACAAGTCGACTGGAACAGAGAATGATCAAACATTGCGCTCAGTGCGCGTTTGTCTGGATAGAAAGCGGTGGATTTAACGGTTGTTGTGATAATTTACTCGCCCGCCTTTCCTGCCACAAAAGCGACATCCACGGGAGCACGTACACAATCAGCGAAGTTACAGTGACGGTGTTAAGACTTTTTATGCCATAATCTACGTTGTTGGACTTTTAATCCATATGGATCCTTTTATTCTCTCCTCCCTGTTGTTTAACATAATGATTTATAACTGACAGCAAGTCTATCCCCCCATGTTAATGTGTATCTCCCATAATAAAGCACATGTATCCAGTGTTTTATGATATATCATGTAGAACATAATAAATATTAACACTGCTTAATTTGATCAACTTTACTCTCTCCTTCTTTAAGTTACAAGAGGTTGCTGAATATAGCATTTTTGATTTATTTTGACATGTCCATAATACAGCTTTAGAAACTTATATTACAGAAATGAGAAATAATAATAAAAACGGTTAGATTGGTACATTTGTATTCATTCCTCATTTGTGAAGTGAAACTGGAGACGTTTAATATATTTAACTTTTTTATATATATATCACTGGAGCACAGCTGATACTGTGGATAGAGGGTGGACACTCGACCGAACCCTGACTGGACCCAACGACACGGGTTTGGACAGATATTTAAAACTGGTGGTTGGGTTCAGTCACATTGTGGTGTTTCACTTTCTATTGTTACCTGTGCGCTGATCTAATGTTGACATTAACAGTTTTGTAAATAAAATCGTTGCTTACCACTAAAACAAACGTACTTACTGTATGTCATTTCTTTGTATGCCAGATCTTTTCCACCGGCGAAAGTCCTGCGCAAAGATTTGCTGCAGAACATACAGGAAGTCCTGCCACAGAGTCTGAAAAGATGCTGCTGGGTGCCATAAGCGGGCTCTCTCGTCAGCTGACTCAGATGGCGGAGTCCATGGATACAAGAATGGCAGCCATGGAGACCAGAATGGCCACCATGGAAACCAGAATGGCGACCATGGAAACCAGAATGGTGTCACTGGAGGAATCAGTTGTGGAATCCAGAGCATCAAACTCTGACTGTTCCAATTCGAAGAAACCGAGACGGGCACACAATTCCAAAATTGCGGTGAATAGATTTCTTTTTAAAGTGAAAGTCTGTCCCTGCTGCTTCAGCCTGGAGTTAGGCCTATCTGTTCACCAAAGTCAACTTTTATGTGTTTGTTTTTCATAGGGAACCGTGCGGTTTCTTCACAACTCGAAAGGAAACGACAAGCGTTATGATCCCAAACAAGGGTCAGATTTTAAGAAAAAAGGAATTATATGTGTCTGACCTGATGCTAATTTTTATTTGTTGTGCCAGACTGAGCTCGCCTTACAATTTGTCGGTGACTTCCTATTTGGTGGAAACTCTCGCTGCAAGTCCAGACATGTGTGGAGTGGACACTGGAATCTTTACATGTAAGTCACTTTAATCTGAAAAAAAATCTCTTTTGTTGTTTGTGGTGTTGGTATTTTACATATTTATACCTGTTGCCTCTCTTTTTTCCAGCGGCATGTAAGACATACTATGAGACCGTCCGGAAGAACTTCAGATTTAGTCAGCCAGACCTTTCAGCCCAAGCAGACGCCATGAAAGGTGCAGCCCGCAGCAGACAGAGAAGAAAGAGGGTAATATTTTTAAGGAAAGCATTCAGCTGTACAGGCATTGCACAGAGCAAAGTATAGCTTCATATATTTTTATTATTTGTGTACATTATGTGGTTTATTTATACAGGAATGTCACTCTTGTTACTAGTGTTACCCAAGAGATGAGTATCACCAGTGACATTTTGGAAGAACAAAACTAAATGGCTGCCATATGTCGGGCTCCATATTTTCAACCATATAAAAAAAATAAGCTATTTAACTCATTCACTGCCAGCCATTTTCAGAGCAGCCATCCCCATATTGCCAGGCCTTTTAGATTATTTTCACTGATCTTTTAAGACCCACAGAATATTTTATACTATGACGATCTGAAATCTGACACCAGATTCTGAAAGATTAAAGTCTCTACTTTCATCAGAAGAAAATTTTGTTTCTAGCTTGTTTTGTTCTTTCGTAATCAGCAGTTGAAGAGAGGTAACTTTTACATGAATCGCCTCTTTCTGACATAAAGCTGAGAAAAAAGTATTTTTCTA
Organism: Gouania willdenowi; assembly: GCF_900634775.1. Taxonomy (NCBI): domain Eukaryota; kingdom Metazoa; phylum Chordata; class Actinopteri; order Blenniiformes; family Gobiesocidae; genus Gouania; species Gouania willdenowi. The sequence goes on from NC_041060.1 coordinate 34,322,087, forward strand.
AATAAAAAAAAAACCTGTTAGTGAATTTGAAGCATTTTTTTTGGCTTTAGGGACACCTCAACATTGGTTTTCTTTTATAAACTACAAAAACAATACTGAGACCGGGCTTTGGATGGCAAAATTATTATTTTACTTTCTATGTCAGAGTTGAATCGTTTGCTTACTGTATTTTGGCTTTTATCCAAGTATCTCTCTGTACAGACGCCACTTCATCCTTGTCCCAGATGCGCAAAGTCAACCCGTTTGGTCCGTTTTTTTAATCTTATTTCTTCATGTTCACGACACTCTCAATAGTCCATGAAAGCGCTTGTTAGGTCCAGGCATGCGCTGGTCAAGTGTGCGTTGCTATGAGCTGCTAGATTGTTGACTCTCAGCTTCTGTAGCTCCATTTTCAGGCACACTGGCTGCGGCCGAATAGTCCCTCCTATCTCCTTTCTTATCCACTGTTCCATAACCCCGTGGATGATGTCACGGGGTTAAGGAAAGGTTTTTAGGAGAGGAGTTAGGAAATGGCCATCACATTTGCTTTGACAATCAGACGCACTTCCACTAGGTGACGTAATAATCTGACGGCCGCAAAGGTTAGTGACGTCTGCCGTGGTGACAAAACTACAAATTTCTGAAAATGGACTAAAAGCACATTTATAACACTTTCCGCTGATATAATCTAAAAAAATCACAAGGTTTAAATGTAAATCAAAGGATAAGAGGTTACGAGGAACAAAAGTGAAACTCAAAGAACGTCACAATGAGAATAGTTTCTCACACTCACCTTCCACTTAGAAATATGAATTATGTTGAATAAAACAAAGTGGCTAAAAATGTCTCTGATCCCTTTTTCTTGAATGACAGTCTCTGTTTTATATCAGTTATAATCTGATGATATGTATTACATATAATACAATATGGATTTTAGATTATTTATTGAAAGTTGTTCAAGGCATATTATTGCATTGGTAACTTACATGATCTCCATTACTTGTCAGCACTCGGGTGTGCGTGTCCCTTTAAATGTTGTCTCTGCAAGGAAGTGTGAGTCAGCATTATCTCGTCTCCTTTGGTAAAGGATGCATCAGTGTTTCCTCGGCTAAAGGAGGTAAAAAAGGAAGCATTGAGCCTCTTTTCCTGAGCTTAAAGAGAACTCGGACGCTCTTTATCATGGCCACCATGTAAACACTTGGGGGATAAAGGAACAGTGGATAGTAAAGGAGATAGGAGGGACTATTCGGACGCAGCCATAGACTGCTTTTCTCCTTCCTCCGCCTCTGCTATCAGCGCTAATCTCTTATCCAAAGAGCACTGTTGCCACCTGTTGGCTCAATAAAATATTGTCTACAACTAAGAGCTTTACATGGCAGTTGCATAAGGCTTTACTGAACTTGTTCTCACTGAAAAACATAATTGACGTCTTTAGACGTCATTGGTAGTCAATGAAGTATTGTAATCAATTATTAGGTTCAAATGTTTTATCTGTGGCTATAAAATGAGTAACACTGATGACTTAAAAGCTTCACAAAATAAATAATTAATGAAATTTTAAACCATTGAAGAAAGACATCTGACTAATCATATGCTCATCATATGTCATCTGCAGATCACCACTTGACCTCTTGATCCAGGAGGAAGTTCAAAACCAGTGCCATATTTCAAAATAAAATAGTTTTTTGTAGAATGATCATAATACTAAGTGTGACATTTTACATGGTTAATTACAGCATACACACACACACACATAATAGATTGTGGTGCTAACACCATAGAACATCACTAATTCTACTGCTTGCATTTCCAGCTGCTGGCAGCGAGGATGGCTGTTTTAACCAAGGAAGAGATGGACTTGTGGAGGGGCGTCACAGTGGACATGATGTCTGATGAGGAGGATGACGTAGCTGATGGGGAAGCTGGGTGGATAGTTCGGCCCCCATCCTTCAGGAGCCAGGAGCTGACTGCTCTGTGTTCAACATTACAGAAAAGACTGGAAAAAGACCCCAAATATCAAGCAACCCACCACAAAAGGCTGCATTATGGGCCACCCTCCAAGAGACCTGCTCCATCATTTTATGACCCTGAAGCAGCCAAGAGGCACATGAGATAAAGTTTAAGGTTTAGTGTGTGACCCAGACAAGGGGAACACAATGTGAAACTTAAGTTTGTTTTTGGTTTTATTTTGTTGTTTTTTTATTTTTTACATAAAGCTCCACTTTCAATATGTTCCTTCCTGTGTCTCTTATGCTCAATGAACTTCTATTGTGACGTGTAGTTCTCACTAAATAATAATAGCAATATTAGTCTTTTCATGATAATGTGCAATAATGAGATTGGTTATAGCACAGTCTTTCAGTAGTATTAATGGATGTTTTATTTCCAAGTGAGATGATGCCTTTGTTAGTCTTCCTCCTACTCTCATTACACCATTGCGAAAGAATGGGTCAAGTTCATAGAGTCTGTGGTTGCGGGACAGCTTTTGTGATTGATTGAGTTTGTTGAAGTCTTTCTGAAAAGCATCTTGTTGTGCAAGCTTCACAAGAGTTAGCATTGCTTGTCGTCTTTCCTCTACATTTGGAGGGTCTGCTGTTTTTATCTTTTTAGCCATTCGTTGGATGCGAGCAATGACGTTTATTGCAGCAGTCCATTTTGAAAGTCTTGACAAGAACTCTTTAATATGGAACTGTTGTGTAGCAGTGGTTTGTAACACTTGTATTGTTTTGATTTCTGGATCTCCCACCATAAGCTCAGGTGTGCTTTGCTCCATGACTATATCCTTGTTCCATAAGAACTTGGGACCCGTCAACCAATTTGAGGTGATAAAGTCTCTGACTTTTAGGCCTCTTGACGCGTGGTCGGCTGGTTTTTTGTTTGTGCCTATGTAGTACCATTGCTCTGAGTTGCTGGTTTCACGAATTCTTTGGACACGATTAGCCACAGAAACATAAAATCTTTTTGCGTCATTATTAATATAACCCAGCACTGCTTTTGAATCTGCCCAAAAGTACTCTTTATCAACTTTTCAACATGCACCCAACAGCAGCTGAGGTTACTGCAGCGGTCAGTTCTAGTCTTGGGATGGTGACTATTTTGGCTGGTGCCACTCTCGCTTTACCCATGACTAGTGTGCAGTGTACTTTGTGATCACCCACTAATCTGATGTAAGAGCACTGACCGTATACTTGACTACTCGCGTCAGAGAAGTGATGAAGCTCTACACTCTGCACTTCACCAAAGTTAGCAGGCTTAAAACATCGGGGAATCTGAATTAACAAGATTTTTCAAATCATTCATCCAACCCTCCCACCTTAACTTTAGCTCAACAGTAAGAGGATCATCCCAACAAACACACTTTTGACACATTTCTTGTAACACTTTCTTTCCTTCAAGAATAAAGGGAGCTAGTTTGCAGCTGATGGTACTCTTCCTCATTTTCTTTAGCCAAATGCTTCATGCCATAATTGGCACAGCCAGGGGATGATGTCGCACCAAACAAGTATCCCCATTTTCCCACCAAAGAAACCGCAAATAGTCTCTGTCCTCTGTGCTAACATGGAATCTGTGAAACATCTTTTCAACACCACACATGACTGCAAAGTTGTGCTTACGAAAACGGCAAAGAACTCCTGTTAGGCCATTTGTAAGATCAGGTCTAGTTAGTAGGTGGTCATTTATTGCTATTCCTTTAAACTGGGCTGAGCAGTCAAACACCACCCTGATTTTGTCTGGCTTGCGGTGGTGATAAACGCCCTAGTGTGGTATGTACCACACGTTTCCAGGTGTTGGCTGTGAATTTGGCTTTTCGGCATCACTGTCTCTGAGAATTCCATCCATGAACTTTACATAGTCGCTTTTGGACTTTGCGTCTCTCTCCAGTTATCTTTTGAGGTGCTTTAGACGAACCAGAGCAAGAGCTTTGTTGTTTGGGAGTTGTGGGCGTGCTTTAAAAGGAAGTGGCATTTCAAGATGACCATGCTCATTTTGCTTAATTTTGTTATTCAGGGTTTGAAGAAACTGAATATCTTCTTGGTAAACGTCACTGTGACCTTGTTTGGTGTCTGCAAAGTCCAACTCAAGTACCTTAATAATAGCAGAAGGCGTTACTGTAGGAACTTCTTTAACACTCACACGGTGACATAAACCGTGTGAGTGTTACATTACTAGCATTCACAAGTTGAGGCGCCCCCCCCTACAATGCTCCAACCTAAATCGATTCTTTCAGCATAAGGCTCATTGTCACCACCAGTGATGACCTCTCTTGGAGCTAGGGCTCTGGAGCAATCATAACCTATCAACAGTCCAACAGCACAGTCCATTAATGGAGGGATATCTTTAGCTAAGTTAGCAAGGTGTGGCCATTTTTTGGCTGTTTGACAAGTGGGAATATGAGCATGTTCTAGTGGAATGAAGTCTCTTGTGTAAGCTGAAGGAAGCACAATGTAAGTGTTTGAAAAGAATCCTCTGATCTTGAGTCCTTGTACTCTGTGGCTTTCCACAATAGAGTCTCTTTTGACCATAGTGGCAAGTTTTAGTTTGACTGGTTCTGTTGATACCTGCAAGATTTCACACACTTCCTCATCTACAAATGTGTGTGTACTTTGTGTATCTAAGAGAGCATATATCAAAGTTTAACTGTGAGACGCATTACCTGCTGAGATCCACACGGGTAGTATCATTGAAGTTCTTTCATTCTCCCCTTCTCCAACCGAGCAGGAAAGTGAGGACATGCTCTCATTGACTGTGCTTTGAGCAGGGGGTTTGTAAAAGAATGCTCTTCATGTAAAGGAGTTGGATGGCTTCTTTTGCAAATGCTACACATAGCTCTGTTTTTACAGTCCTTTGAGTTATGACCCTTTCTCAAGCATGCAAAACACTGCACAAACCTTTTCTTATCATTTGTAGACATTTCTGTCAGCCTTTGGCATTTATGTATGGTGTGGTTTTCTCCGCAGCAGATACATTTGTTCACATTTGAATATTGTGATGGGAAGTCACTTTCCTTTTGTCTGTCTGATTCATTAGACTTGAATGCAGGGCTGGAAACATTTGAGGATTTTACATCAGTGATTAAGGTGTTTGCTTTGGCGTGCTTTGTTTCTCTAACTGGGATTTCAACCGGGGGCTTGAGAGCATGCAAAGACGACACTGGATTACAAGCTATACGTGCTTCCTTAGAAATGAAGCTTGGATAGTCTTTGCTCTTGTCCAGTTGTTCAGTGACAAAGCGATTCCATCTGGATGTTTTCCAGTCTGAGAGTTTGGTCAGAATTTTCTGATTTTCTTCACAGTCATTTAGTACTTGTAGACCTTTTATGTGAGGCATTGCATGACTGCATGTTTGAAGAAAATCACTATACTCTCTCAGCTTAACATACACCTTTCCACCTTCTTTGGCCACCTATTGAGCTTTTCTCTAAAGGCTCGCTGTACAACAAATGAATACCCATATCTATCATTTAACCTATCCCATGCTTGTTTATAAGCTTCCTCATCTTTGCGGTAGAAACTGCCTTCTAGAGTTGATTTAGCCTCACCTGCTATGTACTTCTGTAAGTAAAATAGCCTGTCTGCGGGATTTGAGCACCGTCTTTCTGTAAGAGCTTTAAAGCTTGTGCTCCACTCTATAAACTGTAGAGGATCACCTGCAAACACAGTAGGCTCTGGAGCTGGTAGTCTGCTTAGAGCTACTGCCTCTTGAAATGTTTGGAAAAATGCTTCATTTTGTGTGACTGGCTGTTCACATTTAACATAAGAGGTGGACAGACGAGGACTTACTTTGCTATTTACAGAACTGCATCTCTCACTTTTCATCTCTACCTCTGTGTATGCTCTCAACTTAGCCTCCATCATCTCAATGTCTCTTTTATTTTCAAGTTTTCTCAGGTGTTGACGCTGAGCCTCAATGACATCTTCCATGTCATTTTCTGCTTTCTTTGCAGCCAACTGAGCAGCAATTTCTGCCTTTTTGCTTATAATGCTTGGTGATTCTGAGGGTTGTTCAGAACGATGACTGCATGCAGGAACTTTGGAAGCAGTAGACCCATATATAGATCGAGCATTGTCATTGTCTAGGAGAGGACGTAACTTTGCTCTTTCTGCCTCAGAATCAAAGTTTTTTTCATCCTCAGTTAGTCTAACTTTCATGAAATGTAACAAATCAAATGTAATGCCAGAACATGCATCAACTTTCCTTCTGATCTCTTGGCTTGGGACTGTGAGCTCTCTAATGTTGTCATACATTTTTTTATGTCCAACATCTCAGCCTCATCCATCATGTTACACAAATCCTTTTCAGAACACTTTTCCTTTAATGTTGTACGAATGTCTCTTACTTTAATTTTCCAATTTTGCATACAATGCGATGAACCTTTTCAACGCCGCTGACGAGAGGATTTTCTTGTTTGTTTTTTAGTCAAATCAGGAATATTTTCACTTTCCACTTCCTGAACATTTGTGTCATCTTGCTTTTGAGACTCTAGGTCAATATGAATATCATTCAGAAATATTTGTTCATCTTGGAAAGACATTTTGGATATTTTTTAATTAATTATTTGTAGTTTAGCAGTGCTTAATCTTTTTGATTTATTTATTTTTCTTTGTTCATCATTAGCTGAGGCTTATTTCCATACTTGCACCAAACCTTTGATATGATTTGAGCCTGCTCCTGCAGATGGTAGACACTGTGGCTCAAAGCTTGCTGCAGGGTGAAGACAAATCTTGTACTCTGGCACCATCGTCTGGATGAAGGGGGAAGTACAGCCACGTATGATGAAGGGCTCTCGCCGACGCGGAGTCTCGTCGGCAGGCATGACGTTTTCACTGTAGCTACTCCTGGTCGGCTCAAAAAAGGACTTCACGCCTCGTACTGATGTCCACAGGCATTTATTTCTTCACAGCAGTAGAAAATAGTTGTGAAACACTGTGAAAACTATAAATGGGACAACACATAGGACATGTTGTCAACTCTCCCATTATTATATAGTATTTTGGTCACAAATCACATATTTCAAACATACAACAATACATAAACAAGATGAAAATCATATTACCGTGTGCGCCTAGTTGACCAGTTGTAGAATAGTCTCTTTAAGGGAGAAAAATCTCATTTTCACCACCAAACCTTCCGTCCTGACTCTCCTCTGTAGGTATTTTCACATTCTTACATCTGGTTCCCTTTCGCGGGTATTTACACACTTTCATATCCGGTTCAGACGTCATGTCATGTGACCATCAACAGGTAAATTACTCCTTTAACATGTTAAATAAAATATTAAATAAACTTTTACAACTTAAAAGCTGTGTTACTTAATGTTGTGGACATTATTTTATCATTTTAATACTTAACAAATTAAACTTAAAGTAGCATAGTCTGAGCTCTTGTGGTAACTTATAAAACAGCGCCAGCTACACTAGGATACACTGGTGGAATTCTCCCTTGAATATCAGCCATGTACTATGATGTAATGACCAACTGATGCCATGTAGATGGCAGCAGCACACCTTCAGATGAGAGATTAGCCATGATGGGCTGAGGTCAGAGGAAGAGGAAAGGAGTTAACGAGGCAGAAAATGGCGCTATGAGGCATTATTGTGAAGTATCCAGCAGCTCACACTCATGCAGAGCATGTGTGGATCTAAGTGGACTATTGAGAGTGATCGTGAGAGAAGACGATCAACAAACCAGGGCAAGCGGTGAGACTCGGCATGTCCTGGAGGAGGAGTAAGTAGTGTGTGTTAAAGGGGACATCATGTTAAATCCACTTTTTTAGCCCTTAAATGCATTTTGTTGTATATTTAGAGTGCTTAGAAGTACAGAAAAGTTCAAATTAGTCTCTTTAGGTGCTCCGTAGATATCTTTATATTCTGTTTTGCTCATATTTTTCAACCTGTTTCGATTTTTCTATTCTTTAATACGTTTTTTGAACAATAACGTCAGTATTTGCAGTGGAACTGCCAAATTAGTTCATCAACTCCAGGCCCAACACTTCGAGCAATCCGCCATTTTTATTTCTCACTACTCAATTTGTAGTCCAAGCTCCAGGATGCCAAAGTTACGAGAGGATAAGTCAAAATGTTGGGTTGTTGGATGTAGTAACCCACACGCTTCATTACAACGTCTCCCAGCATCAGAACCTTTTCAAAGTGTCTGGTTGAGTTTTATTTTTTATAGAAATGTACCACATCTGTGGATAAGGTCATTTTTGTGTGTGTGAAGCACTTCAATGATGACTGCTTCATCAACCTCCACCAGTAAAAAGAAGGATTTACAGAAAGACTTTGTCTGATTGAGGGTTCAATTCCTTCTATCTTTGGAGACGACAAACAGAGCACTTCAGTAAGCTGTAAATAATGCTAAAAAGTGTGATGATAAGACGTCTCTGTCATTGTTTTGTTAGCATTAGCAGTTGCACCGTCTTCATATGTTAGCGCTGTGTGCTCGTTTTAGATCCTTGATGATATGGCCTCGCTCCGCCGGGTCCGACTCTGGCTGGAACATGTAAAGCTGGATGGACAAGTCTTCTGTTGTTGACATTTTGTAAATAACGTGTGAATAAAAAAATTCTGCGCCGCTAAATAATCGTATCTCTTCTATCAAACTACAAAAATGGCTGAACATGGTGGAGTTGAACCGAGTGTCACCTCTGCAACCTGGAGAGGGGGCGGGGTATGAAGTGTCTCATTTGCATTTAAAGAGACCGCACCAAAACGAGTTGCTCTCAGAAGCACATCAGAAAAGGGGTAGAAAAGGGGTGGAGCTATAATAATGAGGAATTCAGACCCAAAAACAACTTCATCTGACCAAAGTGCTGTACAGTTTTTTTTAATTATTACAATTACCTATTATTTATTTATTTATTATTACTGACAACTGTGACTTTATCAGATACTATTATCCAAAGTATTATACTTTAACAGTTACCACTACTAGCACGCGCGTACACACACACACACACACACACACACACACACACACACACACACACACACACACACACACACACACACACACACACACACACACTTGCTGAAATGATCACCTTCTGAGGACTGTCCCTGGGAGCCATAGTAACGTAATGTCAGAGTTGAGTCATACTGCCTTCTTCCTGAGTGCATGGATGGAGTGTTATGTTACTTTTCTGTTTCCGTCTCGTCTGAAACGACATATAAGCAGTGTTTGATCTTCCCCTGCGTACAACAAACATGCAGTGTGACGGTAACCAGTTGTTTTGCGTCCTGTTTACGTTATCGACCCTGGATCTCTACAGCGCACACACACACACACACACACACACACACACACACACACACACACACACACACACACACACACACACACACACACACACACACACACACACACACACACACACAGCTTTACAGAAGAAACTTTTAATGTTACATGAATTTCATAAATGCTTTACAAAATCCATGTGCATCTAAACTGACTGTCGTGGATTAATGACACTAAACGAGTCCGAATCGAGTCTGTTCAGGTCTGAGGAGATTCAGATCCACGAGGACAACAAACTGGAACCAGAATAGATGGGGTTCAACTCCCTACAGTGTCCTTGCTAAAAGCCAAAATACAGTCCCCTCCAAAGTATTGGTAAGGTCAATTCTTTTGGTTTGTTGTTTACTGAATACATTTAGGTTTCAGATCAAAACATGAATATGAGACAAAAGTTCACAATTCTAGTTTTTATTTTATGATATTTACATCCAGATGTGTTAAACAACTCAGGACAGAAAACCTTTTGTGAAAGGAATTGACCTTGCTGTCCCAATACATTTGGAGGGGACTGTATATGAAAACAGAATAGTTATCACTTTACACATTTCACAACAAACAGAAATGTCCCCGACGTCCCACCTTCAAACACAACCTAATTTGGCTATCCATGAATGAGCTACTTAACCTCCCACTTTTCCATAGCATTACATACTTCCTACGGGTACTGCACTGCACTAGTAATAATAATATGAACACTATTGAAACACTAACGATCTCCAAAACTCTGAAAACTGATTGAAAAAGCTGAAGATCATGAGTTATTGAACACCAAAGGAAGACATCACAGTGCTGTGGTTTAGCTGGTCAAAGTGCCTGTCTAGTAAACTCATTGGTTCAAATCCCAGCTGTTCCTTGGAAACATGAAGCTCCATTTTCTATGTCTCCACTACGAAATAAAGGAAAACATATTTTGGTGACACACTGACATTCCTTGTGCTCCATGGGCCATGTTTCCCAGTCTAGATCTCCAGTGCGTATTCTCCCATCAAGACTTCTGACACGGCCCCTGCATGTAAATCAAATGACCCAACGCGTCACATGTAAGTCTATCAGTGAAGGAGGTCTGAAGCCAAGTAGATGGAGTGGGCTATGATCTCATTTTTTTTGGGCTGTTCTGAAACCACATTATTTATTTTCTTTATTTTTTACTGTACTTTGTTCTTGTAATATATGTCTGTTCTATTTTTGTATTAACTTTTTGTTTCTGACTGCCTGCTCTTTTTTTATCATGGTGCAGCAACAATTGAATTTCCCCTCTGGGGATCAATAAAGGTAAATTCTATTCTAAAAAAACATCTTCATAATAAAAACTTTGCTGTTAACTTATTTTATTTTTATTTGTTCATTTTCAACCACCCTTAGTGGGCCTGTTAGGGGCGGAGAAAGAACCTGAATGTGACTCAAAAATCCTTTTCTTTCTCTACAGGCTGCAGTCTGGACATGCTGAATAGAAAATGTTAAACACACTGAATCTCTAGTCTTTAAGACAGACACGTTGACCAGCTACGCCACAACACCTCCATGAACTAGAATTCATCTTAAGTCTGTTGAAGTTCCAATTCCAACGTTAGCTTTTCTTCAGTGCAAAATTTCAAACATCATCAGTGAGAAAAGCAACGTATCAATCGTTGAACTGTGGCTGAGTGGTTAAGGTGATGGACTGCTAATCTATTGTGTAACACATGCATGGGTTCAAATCCCATCATGTGTGCAGAGGACTATATGACAGTTAGCCAGGTTAGCTGTTTCATGTCTTTACAGTTTTACATCAACCTGCCAAGAGTCTAGGGATGAAAATTAGCCATAGGCTACAATCTGATATATTTACTTGAACATTTATGAATGTGTGTTGTTCCTTTTATAAATAAATAATAAATATGATCTATGAAAATATCCCTAAAACCTCCTTTTCCAGTGAAAATAACTGTATGTGTTGCAGTGTATCATCTGGACGCTAGATGGCAGTGTGTGTCCAGGTCAAAGAAGGCAGACTGTAGCTGGACTTTTCCTGTCTGTTCTTCAGATGTCACTCATTTCTTCACACATCAACTTTAGAGCATTTTTCACCTCATCCTGATCTTCTGCAGCTTCTTTGGAGACACGTTTATTTTTAAAGCACTGACAAGTTGAGCTGTAGATATTGGAGGTTCTCCAACAAAACTAAACTCCACAGTTTTTCTATCAAATATTCCTTCCAGTCAGTGTTTTCCACTCTGGATGAAACAACTCAGAATCCTAAACTGTGATGGTCTCTATTTTCATGGATTCTTGGAGCTGAGCGACACCATGGATCTAATCAGCAGCTGCAGTCAAACATGGATCATTGGTTACAATTATTTGTTATTTTAATCAATGAAATGTGATTGTTTGAAGAGTTTTATTGAAGAATGACTTGGTGTCACTAAAATATGATTCACCCATAATGTTATGTCAGAAATTATGAATATTTTCTTTGTCAGGTTAATGAGAAACAGTTTAACTTTCACATTTTAATAAAAGAAAAGAAAAATCACTTTACTTCAATGATAAATCAAAACAAAAACTATTAATTTCAAGCATATTTTGTAATAAAATATAATACACATTAAAATGGGTTTCATAGTTCTTATGATGGTTAGAGTATCTTCAGAAAACTTTAGTACAAAAATTTAAAAAGTGATTGAAAGAGCTTGGAAGCTTTTCAGCTATTGGAGCCCAAAGGCACAGGGTGCTGTGGCTTAGCTGGTTAAAGTGCCTGTCTAGTAAACAGGAGATCCTGGGTTCAAATCCCAGCAGTGCCTTGGAAACATGAAATTGTACTTTTGGCAAAGCACTTTAGCATCCTCACTTGATCCTTTCACTTTGTAAATACTTTACACGTTGTGCTTTATGTGTTTAGAGTTTTCCTTCGTCTCATTAAAGCTGCAGTATGTAAGTTTTTTCTGGTGTTTTTTGGTCAAAAATTCATCATCATCTTTGATCATGTTGTAATCCAAAGTGTTCTGAGTGGACAGTGAATATCTTCTCCTTCTCCTGGTTCTGTAAATGAGCTTTAGAAATCTTGGAGCTTGACGCTGGACTTCAGCCAATCCGAGATTGTTCTACCAATAAGGCGATCCCATGAGCTGTTTTAATCATTACTATTACTATTGGCTGCTCGAGCTGCTCGTCAAAAGTCAATTCAGGTTCACAATCTGAGAGTACGGAAAGTGTGATGGCAGATATTCCAGCAGAAGTCTCTAACGCAGCTTTTAACACAGCGGTTACATGGCAAAGCAAGAGGAAAAAGTAAAAGCGAGGTGGAGAAGCAACAGAATAAAGGCACAAATAAAAATGTTTAAAAATTATATTGGAATTTTTTTTTTTTTTAAAGACTACATTTTGCTGCCACAAATTTTTAAGTAGGTGGCCAGAGTGTCCACATCAGGGCTTTAAATTAACACTCACCATATGCGGGTAAAAATTAACTTTGGCGGGTAACATTGTAGTGTTACTAGCTATTTTGGCTGGTGAAAAATGAAACAGATACCACTGCGTCTGTTTGAATTGACAGGCTGCAGAAAGATGCAACAAGTCATTGTTGCCAGATTGGGCTGTTTTCCACCAAGAAATCTGAGGGTTTTTGTGTGTGGTCAGATTTTAAATTGTAATATATATCTGGAAACACAGCTGGTTGTACTAATTTTACATTTCCCATGAACACTATGTCATACAACAATTGGCTTGATTGTTAAATTAATTAACCTTTACTGGTTGTTTATATATGTTGCTACACAAATATGAAATTTGTTCTCTGCATTTTAACCAATCCCTGAGGAGCAGTTGGCAATCGTTTTGCAGCACCTTGGGAGCAGTTAGGGGTTGGGGACTAGCTCAACATCCCACAGTGATGGCCCAGATGAGGATGGAACCAGCAACCCTCCAATTACAAGCCCAGCATTCTTAACCACTGGGCAACAACTCCTGTTACATCACATCACGTCGTTACGTTGTCACGTGACACAGCGCGCCCAATCACAGTAACATAAACACAGCTGTGGCTGGCTGCCGTAATGTCATCAAACAGGTGGTGTATCTCTAACATTAGCTCATTGCCATATAACCTGCTTTAGAAACAGTTTTGGAGAAAGACAACCTATCAGTCATTTAAACGAGGGGCCCTCTGTGTCAGGGCCCTTCAGGTTTAAATATATACCAAGTGGTAAAGGATACATTTGATCTAGAAACGTAGATATTCTTCAAATTATTGATATAACCCACTAGGCCCCATTCTCTGTGTAGCTGGCGCTGTTTTATAAGTTACCACAAGAGCTCAGACTATGCTACTTTCAGTTTAATTTGTTAAGTATTAAAATGATAAAATAATGTCCACAGCATTAAGTAACACAGCCTTTAAGTTGCAAAAGTTTATTTAATATTTTATTTAACATGTAAAAGGAGTAATTTACCTGTTGATGGTCACATGACATGACGTTTGAACCGGATATGAAAGTGTGTAAATATCCGCGAAAGGGAACCAGATGTAAGAGTGTGAAAATACCTACAGAGGAGAGTCAGGACGGAAGGTTTGGTGATGAAAATGAGATTTTTCTCCCTTAAAGAGACTATTCTACAACTGGTCAACTAGGCGCACACGGTAATATGATTTTCACCTTGTTTATGTATTGTTGTATGTTTGAAATATGTGATTTGTGACCAAAATACTGTAGTGTGGATGAGCCGTGAAATAAGGGTTACTGAAGTCTTGTCAGAATTCGCCTTTTATTGCCAAACAAGGGAAGCAGGACAATCGCACACAGTGCTCTTAAACACCATCCACACTGTCAGCACGTGAACTAACACACTCCCTTTCCTCCCGCCCACACTTATTAATCCTCGTTCTACTCCCGCCAACCACGAACTAACGCGAGAGTGAGGACACAACAAAAGGAAACGTCACAATCACATACATTAATTCAGGGCGGCAAACACACACGGAAACACCCAACGTGGCAACCCAGACATGGCAACATAGAACAACATTAAGGCTGGATTCGCCGGCATCACAATACTATATAATAATGGGAGAGTTGACAACATGTCCTATGTGTTGTCCCATTTATAGTTTTCACAGTGTTCCACAACTATTTTCTACTTCTGTGAAGAAATAAATGCCTGTGGACATCAGTACGAGGCGTGAAGTCCTTTTTTGAGCCGACCAGGAGTAGCTACAGTGAAAACGTCATGCCTGCCGACGAGACTCCGCGTCGGTGAGAGCCCTTCATCATACGTGGCTGTACTTCCCCCTTCATCCAGACGATGGCGCCAGAGTACAAGATTTGTCTTCACCCTGCAGCAAGCTTTGAGCCACAGTGTCTACCATCTGCAGGAGCAGGCTCAAATCATATCAAAGGTTTGGTGCAAGTATGGAAATAAGCCTCAGCTAATGATGAACAAAGAAAAATAAATAAATCAAAAAGATTAAGCACTGCTAAACTACAAATAATTAATTAAAAAATATCCAAAATGTCTTTCCAAGATGAACAAATATTTCTGAATGATATTCATATTGACCTAGAGTCTCAAAAGCAAGATGACACAAATGTTCAGGAAGTGGAAAGTGAAAATATTCCTGATTTGACTGAAAAACAAACAAGAAAATCCTCTCGTCAGCGGCGTTATACACCAAAAATGCAAGAAATAAAAGACCAAGACAGGTCAACAGGAGAAAAGGTTCATCGCATTGTATGAAAAATGGAAAATTAAAGTAAGAGACATTCGTACAACATTAAAGGAAAAGTGTTCTGAAAAGGATTTGTGTAACATGATGGATGAGGCTGAGATGTTGGACATAAAAAAATGTATGACAACATTAGAGAGCTCACAGTCCCAAGCCAAGAGATCAGAAGGAAAGTTGATGCATGTTCTGGCATTACATTTGATTTGTTACATTTCATGAAAGTTAGACTAACTGAGGATGAAAAAAACTTTGATTCTGAGGCAGAAAGAGCAAAGTTACGTGCTCTCCTAGACAATGACAATGCTCGATCTATATATGGGTCTACTGCTTCCAAAGTTCCTGCATGCAGTCATCGTTCTGAACAACCCTCAGAATCACCAAGCATTATAAGCAAAAAGGCAGAAATTGCTGCTCAGTTGGCTGCAAAGAAAGCAGAAAATGACATGGAAGATGTCATTGAGGCTCAGCGTCAACACCTGAGAAAACTTGAAAATAAAAGAGACATTGAGATGATGGAGGCTAAGTTGAGAGCATACACAGAGGTAGAGATGAAAAGTGAGAGATGCAGTTCTGTAAATAGCAAAGTAGGTCCTCGTCTGTCCACCGCTTATGTTAAATGTGAACAGCCAGTCACACAAAATGAAGCATTTTTCCAAACATTTCAAGAGGCAGTAGCTCTAAGCAGACTACCAGCTCCAGAGCCTACTGTGTTTGCAGGTGATCCTCTACAGTTTATAGAGTGGAGCACAAGCTTTAAAGCTCTTATAGAAAGACGGTGCTCAAATCCCGCAGACAGGCTATTTTACTTACAGAAGTACATAGCAGGCGAGGCTAAATCAACTCTAGAAGGCAGTTTCTACCGCAAAGATGAGGAAGCTTATAAACAAGCATGGGATAGGTTAAATGATAGATATGGGTATTCATTTGTTGTACAGCGAGCCTTTAGAGAAAAGCTCAATAGGTGGCCAAAGAAGGTGGAAAGGTGTATGTTAAGCTGAGAGAGTATAGTGATTTTCTTCAAACATGCAGTCATGCAATGCCTCACATAAAAGGTCTACAAGTACTAAATGACTGTGAAGAAAATCAGAAAATGCTGACCAAACTCAGACTGGATAACATCCAGATGGAATTGCTTTGTCACTGAACAACTGGACAAGAGCAAAGACTATCCAAGCTTCATTTCTAAGGAAGCACGTGTTGTAAATGACTTGAAAAGCTTTTATTTTGTTTAAACATGTTTATACTGAAACTGAGTTTATAGTTTTACTTTGAAGGAATTTATGCCTTACTTCCTGTTTAGACGGAAGTGACGGAAATTATAAGGAAGTGATTGGACTGCACTCAGCGCTCCTCATGCGTCGGAGACGGAGAGAAAAGAAGGGTGTTTAACGTAATGAATACGGTTGAAAGTGAAGCATACTTGTACAGATAGCACCTGGTTGATGAGGGATCAAGGTTTGTGTGTGACTTTATTGTTTCATGGTATTTTTTGTTTGTGTTATATTTTACGGAGCATTTTTTGATTGGATGATTAACACATGTGAGTGTGTTCTTGCCTCATTTGTCCACTAGAAGGTGCTAATGTATTGTTAATGAATATAACTTTGGAAAACATGTGTAAGGTGCACAGAAGTTAAAATATTGTTGAATAAGCTGTTAAAAATGCAAGGTTTCACACTGCAAGAGTAATTGTATTTGTATTGTTTTTCTTTATAGCTCTTACGGTGCGTTCACTAAAGGAAATGAAAGTTATAATTAAAGGAAAGTGAACCATCAGTTTGAGAGTCAGACCATCAATCAACCGGGGTTGTTTACAGTAAGAGCTTGACCCTTTAAGCTCACCCAGAGCTTAATTGAAGATTCTACAGTCTACGGTGGAACTCGTCCTCGAGATGGAAGCATCTAAAGAAGCTGGAGAGCACGCAGAGCCCTACATGGTCGACAAGGAAAAAGAATCTGCATGTTCCACTCGCCGAAAGAAACCAACGGAAAAGATGCAACTATATCTGGAGGAAGAGGCCCATAAAAAGGAAAAACGGCTTACTCATCATTACAATCAATGGAAAGAACAAGTACGTAATGCACGAGAGCAGTTAAAGGGAGATATAACAAATAGCCAAATTGCTTCACTTATGGACAATGTAGAGCAAAAAAGAGATAGTGTAATAAATTTGTATATGGACATTAGAGATCACATCACACCAAACAGTGATACAAGGCGTCTCATTGATGCCTGCGAAGCAGTCACAAGAGACATTATTAAAGTTACTCATGAGAGACTTTCAGGCATAGATGGAGACTATGACAGCACCACAGTAAAAACCCGTCTCCGTGAACTTCGTGACAAAGAATATGCTCAGTCTATTTACGGTTCCAGTGATACTACTTCAGTTAAACGCTCCATTGCTAGTGAATCTTATTCTGTCAAATCAGTAGTGGCTGTCAAGAGAGCAGAAGCTGCTGCAGAATTAGCAGCTAAAGAAGCAGAATATGAACTCCTAATGGAGGAAGAGAAACAAAAGGAAAAGATAGATCATTTAAATCGAGAACTAGAAAGATTAAAGGCAGTGAAGAATGTGAAAGCTGCAAGAGCCAGATTATTGACATTTGAGTAAGAAATAAACATTGAAAACAGTATTCACTCCTCAAACATGAGTAGAGCAGCTCCACAGCCACCCATAGTCTTAGCTCCAACTCCAATAACCAGTAACCATGCAGTGTCAACCTCACCCCCACCAGCAGCAGATGCCCTCTACTTAGCAAAGGCAGTGCAGGACAGCATTGCGATGAACAGATTACCAATGCCAGAGCCCTCCTTATCCACAGGAGACCCAATCCAGTTCATTGAGTGGAAAGCTTCATTTATTTCCCTCATCGATAACAAGAACATTTCACCTGCAGACAAACTACATTATTTAAAGTGATACGTTGGGGGTCCAGCTCGAAAAACACTTGAAGGCATATTTTACAGAAATGACAATGACGCATATAATGATGCATGGGAACGTTTAAAACAAAGGTATGGACATCCATTTATTATACAGAAAGCATTTAGAGAAAAGCTTGCAAAATGGCCGAACATCCAATCAAAAGATGCTGGAGGATTTAGAGCATTTGCCGACTTTATTCAAACATGTGAAGAAGCCATGCCACACATTAAAGGTTTAAACATCCTCAACGACTGTGAAGAAAATCAACGTTTAGTTCAGAAGCTGCCAGATTGGGCAGCAGCAAGGTGGAACAGGCAAGCTACACAGTTCATGAAAATAAATAACGAGTTTCCCACTTTCAAAGACTTTGCAGATTTCATGACATCTGAAGCAGACATAGTGTGCAACCCTATCACATCGCTTCATACACTCCGTTCTTCAGACACCACCTATACAGGTAAAATCTCACATCATCGAGAAAGAAAACTTACATCCAATGTGCTCCACACACAGACAGTAACACAGACAGAAAGTTTCAAAGACAGTAAACCTAACACAAAACTACCCTGCATGCTGTGTCAGGAAAGTGGACACAAGCTTCACAGCTGCCTGCAGTTTAAGGATAAATCACTCGATGATAGAAGAAGGTACATTAAGGAGAAAAAACTTTGTTATGGCTGTCTCAAACCAGGACATGGTGCAAAGGACTGTCGTTACAGACTTGTGTGCGAAGTATGTAAGAAAAAACACCCCACATGTCTACACGACTTCAACTACAGCAAAGACAAAACATTCCAAAGTGATGCAGAACTGACAGCTACTACACTGTCACTTAGTGCAAACACTAGTGAAAATAGCGTTAGCACATCCATGATTGTACCAGTCTGGGTATCTTCAGAGACACAACCAGGAATAGAGAAGCTAATATATGCACTTTTAGACACCCAAAGTGACACAGTGTTTATTGATGAAGATATTTCAAACAGTCTTAACATTCAAAGAACCCCTGTAAAGCTGAAGCTCACTACCATGCTAGGAAAGGATGCTGTTGTACAAAGTGAACGTGTCTCAGGTCTCAAGGTCAGAGGGTACAACTCCTCAGAAATAATTAAACTTCCCCCAGCTTACACTAAAAACTGCATCCCAGTGAACCGTTCTCATATCCCTACCTGTGAAACGGCAAAACAATGGAATCACTTTAAGGAAATAGTGAATGAGATTCCCCCTCACTTTGAGTGTGAAGTCGGCTTATTAATAGGCTACAACTGCACTAAGGCACTGGCTCCTAAGCAAGTTATTCTGGGAGGAGAAGAGGACCCTTATGCAGTTCGCACAGCATTAGGATGGAGTATTGTTGGTCCCTCAGCATCACAAAATGACTCGTCAAGCATAACCACAATGTGTCACAGAGTTACGGTCAAGGAGCTTCCCTTAGTGACGCCAACTGATGTACTCAAAGTTTTGGAATCTGACTTCAAGGACGACAAAAATGATGAAAAGTCAGTGTCTCAAGATGATATTCTCTTTCTGAACACATTGAAGGAAGGAATATACAAAAATGCAGACGGACATTATGAAATGCCACTCCCATTCAAAGAGAGACCACACTTACCTGACAATAAACCTATGGCCATGATGAGACTTGAAAGCCTAAAAAGAAAACTGTTAAAGGATGAAAGGTATAAGGAACAATATGTAAAGTTTTTGAGTGAGGTCATAGAAAGGGGAGAAGCAGAGGAAGTTTACAGTGAAACTAAAGAAGGAGAAAAGTGGTATATTCCTCATCATGGGATATATCATCCCCAAAAGCCAGAAAAGCTTAGAGTAGTGTTTGATGGCTCAGCTAAGTACAAAGGTACAAGTCTTAATGATAATTTGCTGTCAGGACCCGACTTACTTAACAGTCTCAATGGTGTTTTACTTCGTTTCAGAAAGCATCAAGTTGCTTTACTCTGTGACGTTGAAAAAATATTTCACCAATTTCATGTATATGAAACAGACAGAGATTATTTAAGATTTTTATGGTGGAAAAATGGCAATTTAAACACTGAGCGACAAGAGTTTCGGATGAAGGTGCACCTTTTCGGCGCTACATCTTCACCAGGGTGTGCCAACTACGGTTTAAAGCATATCGCTAAAAATAATGAAGCATCATTTCCCCTTGCGTCACAGTTCATAACAAATGATTTCTATGTAGATGACGGTGTAACCAGCACAGCAAGCGTCTCAGAAGCCATCCAGCTTGCAAAGGAAGCTCGGAATGTCTGTTCATCAGGCGGCCTCAGACTGCACAAGTTTATGAGTAATGATAAAACAGTGTTAGAAAGCATTCCATCGTCCGAACATGCTACTCCAAAGCAGGCTTGCGTCCTAGACTTTAAAGATTTGGAACTTGAAAGAGCTCTCGGCATTCAGTGGCACATTGAATCAGACACATTCAGATTTAGCTTTCATTCCAACAAGCAACCTGACACAAGGCGTGGCATCCTATCAATGGTTGCATCGCTCTTTGATCCACTAGGGTTTGTCTCCCCTGTCATACTCACAGGCAAAAGAGTGCTGTAAGAAACATGTAAACAAGGCACAGGCTGGGATGACCCCCTCCCCATACATCTAAAGTCAGTGTGGGAAAAATGGAAAGATGACTTAGAGAACCTAGAGAAAATCTCTATACCACGGTGCTATATACCCAAAGACTTAGAACAAACGGTTAAGACTGAGTTACATCATTTTTCTGATGCTTGTTTGTATGGTTATGGTCAGTGTACCTATTTAAGACATATAAACAAAGATGGTAAAGTACATTGCGCTTTAGTCATGGCAAAGACAAGAGTTGCTCCAATTAAGATCGTTACAATTCCCAGACTTGAACTTACCGCTGCTGTTGTATCCATTACTGTAAGTCAGATGTTAAGGGATGAGCTTAAATTGACACAAGTGGATGAATACTTTTGGACAGACTCTAAAGTAGTCTTAGGCTACATCCATAACGAAGCGCGACGTTTTCACATGTTTATGTCCAACAGAGTTCAGAAAATAAGACTAAATAGCTCCCCTCAACAATGGAGATATGTTCCCACAGATCAAAACCGTGCTGACATTGCCTCCCGAGGCGCAAGTGCAAGTGAACTCATCACATCAAACTGGTTTCAGGGACCCCAGTTTCTATGGGAGAGTGAACTACCTCCCACTGTAGATGTTGTCACAGAAATTACCCTTGGCGATCCAGAGGTAAAAAAGATACATGCCCTGAACACATGCACACAAACACAACCAACATGTTTGTCAGACAAGCTGATACATTTTTCATCATGGTGCAATGCTACTCAAGCCATAGCACGTCTCATTCGCTGTGCTAAGAAAGACAAATCTACAGGCCACAGTACAGTACAAGAAAGAAAGACTGCCACATGTGTGATTCTGAAGGATTTACAAGCAAATGTTTATCAGGAAGCGATAAAAATGCTCAGAAAAGGAAAGCCACTTTCTTCAAAAGGTAAACTGTTTGCATTGGACATTTTCCTTGATAATGATGGACTTCTTAAGGTGGGAGGAAGGCTGAAACACGGATCATTCTCCACCGCACTACAACATCTGGTAATAATTCCAAAAGATCATCGCTCATTTCCACAGTGCAGTGAAACATCAAGGGAAAGGAATCACCATCAACGAAATAAGATCGAATGGATTTTGGATAACAGGCATAAACAGAGCTGTAGCTTCCCATATCCATCAATGTGTGAAGTGTCGCAAACTCAGGAGAAGCACACAGGAGCAAAAAATGTCTGATCTTCCATCACAGCGTTTGGAACCATCACCTCCGTTCACATACTGTGGAATGGACTGTTTTTGTCCTTTTCAAACCAGACAAGCCCGCAAAGTGTACAAGCGTTATGGACTTCTTTTCACGTGTTTTTGTTGCAGAGCTGTGCATATCGAAATGTTGGACGATATGACAACAGACGCCTTCATAAATGCACTACGCTGTTTTATTGCTTTAAGAGGAGCAGTGAGTGAAATAAGGTGTGATCAAGGAAGTAACTTTGTCGGGGCAAGGAATGAGTTACAAGGAGCTCTAAAGCAAGTGGATTCAAACCGCCTTACAACATTTCTGGCTGAAAAACAGTGTGATTTCAAAATGAACACTCCTCACGCAAGCCACACTGGAGGTGTCTGGGAAAGACAAATCAGAACAGTCAGAAATGTTCTTCGTTCAACAGTCTCCCTTTCATCAGGCAGAATAAATGATGCATCATTAAGGACATTCTTCTATGAGGCAATGGCTATAGTAAATAGTCGCCCCCTTACAATTGACAGTTTAAGTGACCCTAATAGTCCTGAACCTTTAACTCCAAATCACCTGCTCACAATGAAAGCAAAGCTTGCATTGCCACCTCCAGGAAAATTCATCAGAGAGGACATGTATGCACGCAAAAGGTGGCGGCAAGTTCAGTACTTATCAGAACAGTTTTGGTCCAGATGGAAAAGAGAATATCTTTCAAACATTGCAACAAGACAGAAATGGCATACTCCAAAGAGGAACCTGAAAGTTGGAGACATTGTGATGGAAAAGGTGGATGATTTACCTCGCCATGAATGGAGAACTGCTCGAGTGGTGGACACAATAACGGACGAAGACGGACTCGTTCGAAAAGTGAAGATACGGTGTGGTGAAAAAACTGTTGGAAAAGGAAATCGTTCAGGAAAACCCTCTATAGTTGAATGACAGTTCAGAAACTTGTGTTGCTGCTTGAAATTTAAGTCATCATTTCTACAGCTAATATAATTTGAAATTATTATTTTTCCTATGATCTGTTTTTTTTGTACAGACTTCAAAGTCATTGCACCATTGTAAAATCATTCTTGCTATTGTTTCAGTTTGTATTAGGCTTAAATGATTTGGTGGGAGTGTAAATGACTTGAAAAGCTTTTATTTTGTTTAAACATGTTTATACTGAAACTGAGTTTATAGTTTTACTTTGAAGGAATTTATGCCTTACTTCCTGTTTAGACGGAAGTGACGGAAATTATAAGGAAGTGATTGGACTGCACGCAGCGCTCCTCATGCGTCGGAGACGGAGAGAAAAGAAGGGTGTTTAACGTAATGAATACGGTTGAAAGTGAAGCATACTTGTACAGATAGCACCTGGTTGATGAGGGATCAAGGTTTGTGTGTGACTTTATTGTTTCATGGTATTTTTTGTTTGTGTTATATTTTACGGAGCATTTTTTGATTGGATGATTAACACGTGAGTGTGTTCTTGCCTCATTTGTCCACTAGAAGGTGCTAATGTATTGTTAATGAATATAACTTTGGAAAACATGTGTAAGATGCACAGAAGTTAAAATATTGTTGAATAAGCTGATAAAAATGCAAGGTTTCACACTGTAAGAGTAATTGTATTTGTATTGTTTTTCTTAATAGCTCTTACGGTGCGTTCACTAAAGGAAATGAAAGTTATAATTAAAGGAAAGTGAACCATCAGTTTGAGAGTCAGACCATCAATCAACCGGGGTTGTTTACACGTATAGCTTGTAATCCAGTGTCGTCTTTGCATGCTCTCAAGCCCCCGGTAGAAATCCCAGTGAGAGAAACAAAGCACGCCAAAGCAAACACCTTAATCACTGATGTAAAATCCTCAAAAGTTTCCAGCCCTGCATCCAAGTCTAATGAATCAGACAGACAAAAGGAAAGTGACTTCCCATCACAATATTCAAATGTGAACAACTGTATCTGCTGCGGAGAAAACCACACCATACATAAATGCCAAAGGCTGACAGAAATGTCTACAAATGATAAGAAAAGGTTTGTGCAGTGTTTTGCATGCTTGAGAAAGGGTCACAACTCAAAGGACTGTAAAAACAGAGCTATGTGTAGCATTTGCAAAAGAAGCCATCCAACTCCTTTACATGAAGAGCATTCTTTTACAAACCCCCTGCTCAAAGCACAGTCAATGAGAGCATGTCCTCACTTTCCTGCTCGGTTGGAGAAGGGGAGAATGAAAGAACTTCAATGATACTACCCGTGTGGATCTCAGCAGGTAATGCGTCTCACAGTGAAACTTTGGTATATGCTCTCTTAGATACACAAAGTACACACACATTTGTAGACGAGGAAGTGTGTGAAATCTTGCAGGTATCAAGAGAACCAGTCAAACTAAAACTTGCCACTATGGTCAAAAGAGACTCTATTGTGGAAAGCCACAGAGTACAAGGACTCAAGATCAGAGGATTCTTTTCAAACACTTACATTGTGCTTCCTTCAGCTTACACAAGAGACTTCATTCCACTAGAACATGCTCATATTCCCATGTGTCAAACAGCCAAAAAAGGGCCATACCTTGCTAACTTAGCTAAAGATATCCCTCCATTAATGAACTGTGCTGTTGGACTGTTGATAGGTTACGATTGCTCCAGAGCCCTAGCTCCAAGAGAGGTCATCACTGGTGGTGACAATGAGCCTTACACTGAAAGAACTGATTTCTTTAAGAACGTTCTTGTATGAAGCAATGTACATTGTAAACAGTCGCCCATTTACGATTGATAATATGAGTGATCCCACAAGTTTAGAGCCTATAACACCTAACCATCTCATTACCATGAAATGTTCTGCACCACTTCCCCCACCTGGCAACTTTGTTCGGGAAGATGTGTGCGCCAAGAAACGCTGGAAAAGAGTCCAATACCTGTCAGAACAATTTTGGAGCAGGTAGAAGAAAGAGTATCTCGCTAACATAGCACTGAGACAGCGTTGGCATGCTCCAAAACGCAACATGAAAGTTGGTGATATCGTGATCATAAAAGACGAGAACATTCCTCGCAATGAATGGACACTTGGTAAAGTTATTAAGGTACATGGGAGTGATGATGGACTGGTGAGAAAGGTGACTTTACAAGTCGGGGATAAGAAACTGGGAAAGAAAGGCGAGAGCTTGCAAAAGCAATCTATAATAGACAGACCTGTTCAAAAGTTGGTTGTTCTCATTGAAAGTAGCTAAAGGCTAAAACCTACAATTATTGCAATGATTGAGAAAGGTTTGTTTGGAAGTCACCATTGATTGTTGAATGTGTGAAATGTAAATTCTTGGTTGTTGTCAAAGGTGATTTGGTGGGAGTGTAGCTGGCGCTGTTTTATAAGTTACCACAAGAGCTCAGACTATGCTACTTTAACTTTAATTTGTTAAGTATTAAAATGAAAAAAAATAATGTCCACAGCATTAAGTAACACAGCCTTTAAGTTGCAAAAGTTTATTTAATATTTTATTTAACATGTAAAAGGAGTAATTTACCTGTTGATGGTCACATGACATGACGTCTGAACCGGATATGAAAGTGTGTAAATATCCGCGAAAGGGAACCAGATGTAAGAATGTGAAAATACCTGTAGAGGAGAGTCAGGACGGAAGGTTTGGTGATGAAAATGAGATTTTTCTCCCTTAAAGAGACTATTCTACAACTGGTCAACTAGGCGCACACGGTAATATGATTTTCACCTTGTTTATGTATTGTTGTACATTTGAAATATGTGATTTGTGATCAAAATACTATATAATAATGGGAGAGTTGACAACATGTCCTATGTGTAAGATATGCTATAGTGTGTGTGTGTTTTATACTACTTTATTAGTTATAATTAAATGATTAAACGACAGTTAGAATATGAAATTATCCATGATTAATTGTGTGTGTGTTTGCAAAACATATCTACTGTCCACCACAGCTGGTTTAAACTAGTTTGGGCCAGTGTGGGTGTACGTGACCTACTGCAGGTGCATATGAGCTGTGTTATGAAAAGAGTCTTTGTGTGTTTCCAAATCTGTTATCAAAAGTGCACCCAGAGCGTTGTTGCACAGCCCATCTGGGTGCGGTCTATGTTTTTCTATAATAAATACTCCGTTCTGGGGCATCACCTCAGAGCAACTCAACTTATATCGGACTTCTGTGTCTTTTTGTTGGGTTTTTCTCCGAGCTGCAGTTCGCACCTCTCTGCCTCTGGTCACCTTTCAAGTCAGATAGTGTTCTTCTCCCTGAGTTGTGATTAAGCAACGGTCTTAACGTATTTAGACCTAACATTCACTGGTGCCGAAACCCGGGACCTTATATCTTTTCTTCTGGATCGACGCAGGTGCAACAGGACCATTAGTAAAACTGCCGGCACCCCCTCCTTTGCAGGGGTGGTCACAGCGTGCTCCAGCGCCGACCCGGAGGACGAGTGACGGGTCCCACGAACCAGGGAGAGCACTGACAAGGTGAGAAGCAGTTTTCTTTTCACCATAGTACCCGTGAAGTACAACGGGGAGTGTAGACCGTGGTGGGTGACGTAATACTCACACGGCGTGGTAAAGGGACAGAGAGCAGACGGGAGTTGTTGTGTGGTGTTTCTTTGTGGTGACGGTGTCTGTAAATCCTGTGCTGAGAACATGGGTAACGCGCAGCGTAAAGCATTGATGGAAAGTAATGATGTGAAGTACATGCAGAGAAAGTATCCCGGTAGTTGTTGCTATCTGGAAGATTGGTACAAGAATTGTGGGTTTGCAGGGAAGTTGTCAGATGAAGATGGAATAGAGAAAGTGTCTATCTGGTGTGAGGGAAAGAGAGTAAAGGCATTAAAAAAGTTACGTCCTAAACAGGCTGAGTTAATAGCAGACCACTTAAGAGTAGTGTGGATCTGGAAAGATGCTATGAGTATCAGGAAAAAACAGGTAGAGAAAGGTGAAGAGAGAAGGAAACAGAGAGTGTTAGCAGCAGCTAAAATACAGCCTTGTGATGAGACCGTTTGTGCACCGCGTAGAGTTGGGGAGACAGATCAGCAACAGGTTGGGGCTGCAGGAGGATTGGAGGGAGGAGCAGTTGTAGGGCAAGAAATACAGGGACCTGTGACTAGGGCTAAACAAAAGTCAAAACAGGTGAAAGAAAGTGTTAACAGTGAGGAGGATGGGCCATATCATGTAACTCAGACGGGAGCAGAGAAAAATCTATATCCGATTTTGCCTATGATTGAGGTGGCTAATCCCCGTGGTGGAGAGGCCCTTGACCCAGCTGATCCAAACCGAGGTGTTCATCCTCAGCAGTTGTTGTTGTTCCGCCCATGGACGGAGCAGGAGGCATTAGATGCCTGTAAGGGCGTATGTGATGTTGAAAAAGATCCAACTGCTTATGCTGAACAAGTACGTGGGTTGATTGAGACATGGCATTTAAATGGACTGGAGGTGGAAAAGGTTCTAAAACTAACACTTAGACACCGATATCCAGTAGTGGTGGGCGGTTTCACGTGGAGACAAGTTAACCGTCAGCCCCTAGCACATGATTCTAATGAGCTGCGACAGCAGGTTGACGCACTGATGCAAAGAGTGAGAGCTACTTACACTAAACCCCCAAGCCACGAAGAAATAAGTGCGTGTCATCAGAAACCAAATGAGACGCCAATGGAATACCGTGCCCGTTTAGAAACGGTTTTTAGGACCAATAGTGGGCTTCCCCATTCTCCACTGGCGGATAATCCATACCAAATACAGCTAAAAATGTGGTTAATCAGTGGTTTGTTGCCAAACGTGTCAGATTTCATAAAAAGAAACTGCGTCACACACCGCACCCTCACTGTTCCAGAGCTAATAGAATGGGCCGAACATGCTTATGAAGTCACTGAAAGAAAGAAAGCAAAAACTGAGTCAACCAACGTTAATGTATTGGCTGAGGCCATGGCTGCAGCTCTAGTGAGCCAACGCCCAGGGTTTAAAAGACAGGGGAAAAAGCCATACCGCACCAGAACGCCTGATGAGGAAAAACAAGCAAAAATAGATCGAGAAAAAAGACAATGTTTCATTTGTCATGAGGGAGGACATATGGCAAGAGATTGCCCAAAAAGAAAGCAAAAAACAGACCATACGTCGTTCAGGCAAAATCCTCAGCAATGACGCCAGGACTGGCCGGAGGAAAATGTAATCAGTGACTCCGGAACAGATGATGAAACCCCAGAGTGTGACATAGCCTTTTTAGGGCAAGATGAGGATGTTGACCAATATGACGATGATTTACCTGCAGAATATGACCATCCCCCACCTTTAAATCCAGACCATTTTGTTGATTTCTCCATTTATGCAGCTGTAACATTAACACATGACAAATACCCAAAACGTACACTGTTGGTGGGACCAAAACAAACACCAGTCACCTTTTTGTGTGACACAGGGGCTGATGCTTCGGTCCTCCGTGATCAGGTGGAGGGCGTGGTCACTTCCAAAAAGATTATTGGCATAGTGGGAGTAGGTGGGAAGCCTCAATATGCATGTTGGTCTGAGGAGGTCATTGTACAAGATGAAGATGGTTCGTATCACACACACCCATTTATTTTGACAACTGATTGTCCCTTCAATTTAATGGGAAGAGACCTCCTCAGTAAATTACAGATCAGTTTAGTGCCAACTGCTAATGGAATAGTGCCAAAGAAACTTTTATCAGATGCTAAAGAATCACTTATGGTGTTGCAAAGCCCAGTCATTCCTAACAAATTCTATACATTGGATCCAGTGTCAACAGGCCCTCGGTCAGTGGTTGGGTCTATGGAAGAACTGCGGGCTAAAATAGCTAAAACATTTGTAGTCCCTACAGATGCACAGACACAGTGGCCACCACATGTTACAATGATTTATGTCAGACCGGACGGACCACTGCCAGGTCAACCAGACTGGCTACGGAGACCAGATTTATCCCCTGAGGGCAGAGCAACTGCTAAAGCCTGGGAGGAAAAGTTTTTGCGATTGCCACCACAGAAAATAACATTGACAGACGTTTGTTGGTCTCCAGATGGATGGATTATAATCAGAGTGACGTTGCCCCCAGAGTTAGCACAAATAAACCCCCCACGGTTTCCACACATCTGTTTACAAAAACCTGCACATAAACAGTGGAAAGATGCAAATGATCTGTTGGCTGCACTTCCTGTCAAGAGTGACCTTTGGAGGAAAGAGAGAGGCAATGTATTCACATACAAAGGCTCCTTTTGTGGCTTTGTGAAAAAACAAATGTTGAACTGGTGTACTTTGGCGCCCCCTGCTGTGCATTTGGATGCATGACTTTCTGTGTGCACTCTGACTTCAAATGACTTTCCTACAGTACCATCATGTCTGTGGGCTACATCAAAAACAGATGTTGGACTTATGACAACCGCAACATCTGTAACCATAGATCCAGCCACATCCCACAGGCCTCGAATTAGACAATATCCACTCAAATCAGATGCAAAAGAAGGAATAAAGCCTGTTATTAATGATTTACTCACTGCAGGTGTGCTACAGGAACATGACGCAGCTGAATGCAACACCCCCATCTTCCCTGTAAAAAAGCCACAAGGTGGCTGGAGGATGGTGCATGATTTAAGAGCAGTAAATCAGGCTGTTAAATCACGAGCTCCAAATGTACCAGACCCACACACATTGTTAAATGAATTACAACCCCATCAAAATGGTTTACTGTGATTGATTTAAGTAATGCATTTTTCTCCATCCCTCTTCATAGTACAGCGCAGGGGTGGTTTGGATTCACATTTGAGAACAAAAAATACTCTTACACTCGCCTTCCACAAGGGTTTTGTGACAGTCCTACTATTTTTTCAGCGGAGATTAACAGATGCATCAGCCACCACACGTGGCCAGAAACCACACAGATACTTGTTTATGTTGATGATATTTTATTGGCAAGTCCCACCAAAGCGGAAAATGAAACAGAGGCAATCAGACTGTTCACACATTTGGCAAAAACAGGAAATAAGGCTTCATTGGAAAAACTCCAATTTACACAGGAAAAAGTAACATTCCTTGGACATAACATTTCAGCTGAAGGGAAAGAACTTACCACATCACGTAGGGAAGCAGTACAAATGGCACCAAAACCACTTACCGTCAGACAAATGATGGCCTTTTTAGGCCTGGCAAATTATTGCAGGTCGTGGATCGTTGATTATGCCATCATAACTGCCCCATTACAGAACCTAATGTTAGACACACATCAAACTTTGAGCGCACCTTTGCAGTGGACACCTGAAGCGGAAGAAGCATTTACAAAAGTGAAACAAATCATAACAGGAACAGGGGTGATGGCGCTGCCAGATTACAACAAGCCATTTACACAGTCTGTTGACTGTAAGGACGGTTACATGACATCAGTACTACTACAGCAATACGGTGAGAAGCAACGACCAATAGCCTATTACTCTAAACGATTAGATGATGTGGCTAGGGCGCTTCCCCATTGCGTTCAGGCGGTTTGCGCCGCAGCCATGGCCGTGCACGCGTCTGCTGAAGTAGTGTTGTTCCATCCTTTGACACTGTTAGTCAGCCATGCAGTTGACATCCTGTTGACACAAACAAAAATGTCATTCTTATCTCCTGCCAGGTTTTTACACCTTACTAATACCTTGTTGACACCAGCCAACCTCACTCTAAAGCGCTGTGCTGCTTTTAATCCAGCTACATTGATACCAACAGCTGACGATGGGACACCGCATGACTGTGGACAGTTAGTGTCGGTGACATGCAAACCACGTCCAGACTTGACAGACATTCCATTGGAAGACGGAGATGTAGTTTTTGTAGATGGCTCCTCCTCCAAAGCACCTGATGGAACAAATCATACTGGTTATGCAGTAGTTACATGTGACACTGTGTTAAAATCAGGCAAATTGGCTGGAAATCAGTCTGCACAGGCAGCTGAAATTGTGGCCTTGACAGAGGCCTGTAAACTTTTCAAAGGCAAGAAAGTCACAATTTACACTAATAGCCAGTATGCTTTCTCCACAGTTCATGTGTTTGCTGCTCAGTGGGCTAGGAGAGGAATGAAGACATCTAGTGGTAGGCCTGTGCAACATGCCTCCCTGTTAAAAGACCTCCTTGCTTCAGTCCTCTTACCTACATCATTGGCGATATGTAAATGCAAGGCACATACTGGCGCCACTGATGCTGTTTCTCTGGGTAATGCGAAGGCTGATGTTGAAGCTAAAAAAGCTGCTTTTACTGAAGCACTTACTGTTCAGTTGTTGCCTGTTGACGTTGTACCACTTGGCTTGCCGGATGAAGTCTTGATTGATATGCATACTAATGCTCCTGAAAATGAAAAAACAAAATGGGTTACTGAAGGTGCTGTTAAAAATGACTCTGGAGTATTCATGTTAAATGACAAGCTGTGTTTGCCTAGAAGTTTGTTTGACGTCGTTGCTAGAATGAGCCATGGGTTGGCCCATGTCTCAACAGGAGGGATGGTAGACATAGTCAAACAGTCATTTCATATACCACTAGGACTCCAGACCCATTTTAAAAACTTTTGTCGTCAGTGTATCATCTGTTGCCGTCATAACCCTCAGGGTAATGTTAGGCCCCCTCGGGGTAAAACACCAGCTGGTACATATCCTTTTGAGGTCATTATGATGGATTTCATAACACTGCACACTATTCAGAGGTATACGTATTGTTTGGTTCTGGTGGACTCATTCTCAAAATGGGTCACCATAGTGCCCGCTAAAACAAATGATGCAATGACAGTGGCAAAGGCCCTTTTGACACGTATAATACCTCAACATGGCATCCCACGACAGATTTGGAGCGACAATGGACCCCATTTTGTTAACAGAGTAATACTCCTGCTGACAGAAGCCATGGGCATTGAATTAAAACATCACTGCTCCTACCATCCAGCCAGTGCTGGATTGGTAGAACGCAACAATGGCACCATTAAAAACAGATTAAAAAAGGCTGTAGAACAAACAAACAGGCCCTGGCCAGAGTGTGTTCACCTGGTAGAAATGTACATGCGCATGACACCAAACACACAGGGTTTGACCCCCTTTGAGGTTGTCACAGGGCGACCTTTTCACCTACCCCTCACCAGTTCTAAGTGGGTGCAGGATCAGGAGGGAGAGTTGGATCCAATAACAAAATGGATGGTTAGACTCTTTACAGATAAGGAGGTTGTTAAAGCTAACACACTGCCTAGTCTCTCTTTGCCTGTTTCAGATCCCCTGCGTCCTGGTGATTGGGTCCTCATCAAGGTGATTAAGAGGAAACACTGGTGTACTCCACGGTGGGACGGTCCTTACACAGTTCTGCTAACCACACCAACTGCATTTAAGATAGCTGAAAGGCAAACGTGGATACACCAGTCACACGGGAAAAAGGTACTGAAACCCACCACAGCAGGTGATACACCCCAGTAAAACACAGAGATGGGTCTGTTGTTCCTCCTCCTCCTCGTGGGATCCCAGGAAGTGCTAGCAGGGACTCTAAGCTCACCTTGGTATGATTACACAGGTAGATGCTCCAGGGGCCTTAACCTCATTATGTGCATACCACAAATACCGGACATTTTAAGTGACGTTACAATTCCACTAGAGGCCCTGGCTAATAAAGTCTACAATCCATGGAAACATGGTAAGGACTATGCAAATTATGATTGGTACATGCAAGTCCGGGGAGCAGACCAAACATGGTCTAATCATGGTTGGTCTGAGGTACCCCTCCATACAAGCTACACCCCTATTACCTGGTCCCTCACACCATCTACACGTACCGTTACAGCGGCATATCTGTCATTGCGAAAAACAATTGTCCAGAAACAAAACATCCTACTCCTAACCGTTAACACCACCGCGGTACCTCCTTCTTGTTTAGTTATGGGATTCCGCCCTGACGTACAAGGAAAAGATCCCATCTTTCGGGTGGATATTTGTATTACACCTCCGGCCACTCCCATTGTAGTTAAACCACGCATGGACATAGTGTTGTCTCCTGAGACTAGACAGAATATACAGGTCATCAATGCAAAACCTATGCCAACAGAAGAACCTGACTCGTTACTCGCGTTACTATCTGAGCATAATAATCACGTCCATCATCGTCTGCGCGCAAATTCTTGGTACCGTATGGTAGAACTATCTGCACGAACAGTAACTAATGATAGTTGCTATGTTTGCTCACATCTGCCGCACATGCTGTAACATCCCCAACTCTGTTGTCTGCGTCCCTGCCAGCCCCTGACTCAAAGAACGTGCTAGATTGTTTACAAAATAAGTCCATGATCTCGTGCCCTCCTGTTCTACCAGTGCTAAAAACCCTCGAGCCCCTAGGTCAGGCTGCTAAACACCTAAACACGAATGCTGTCCCCTGTGGTAATTATACTCACTGCTATCCTTTATGCGTACGATTTATTGGTCCACCAACTAACACCAAGGGTCTACCATCAGTAGACATAGACCATTGTGCTACCGTTCAGAACGTCAGTACGGTTGCCCCAATGTTTGCTAGAGACGGTGTTTGGTTGAAGTGCGGTGATAAAGTTTATCCTTCCCCTCCAACTAATATGTCAGCCATTTGTGTACCAGTAGCAGTCACAGATAGGTCTTTCATAGTTCATATGAAAAGGCCTAGTCGTTCTCGTCGTGAGATTATAACCTTCACCCCTCATGATCCAATATGGGGCTCTGATGTACCCTATGAACACAGACATTGGACTACAAGCCAGAAGGTTACCCATGCATTGTTTCCTAACATAGGCGTGGGTAAGAATTCCCTTATGATAGAGACCCTCCAATACCGCCTTCACATGCTTCTTAATGCTACTTTAGCTGTTGATAACAAATTGAATGCTAGAACAGCGGCCACCGCGCAAATGGCTATTCAGAACTGTATGGCCTTAGATACGATCTTAGCTTCCACAGGTGGTGTGTGTGCTATGGTGGGTGCTACCTGCTGTACATACATACCTAACAACTCCTCGGAGTCCATCGAAGACGCCCTGCAAACACTCCGCAACCTGGAGGGTGCCATGTCAGCTGACGAGTCCAATGTCCATTCATCCTGGTGGGACTGGCTGTTCCAAGGCTCCTGGTTCCAAATTCTGCTACGTCTAGGTCTCCCTCTTCTGGCTGTGCTGCTGGTCGTTGGTTTTGCCTGCTGCTGCATCGTCCCCTGTGTGAAGAAAGGCATAAACAACATGATCATCGGTGCTATGCAGGTCCAGGCTTCCCCAGAGTACCAACTCCATGTTATGGGTCTCTCCCCGTCTGCCCCATTGATGGACTAAGACCCTGCCACACCTTCCCATCATCACAGTGAGCGGTAAAGGTTCACTGCTACTGAGGGTCATGTGCTAGTAACCTCTGACCCTCCCTTATCAACTCCAACAACACACTGAAACTTAAAGCCCCATTTTCAACACCATGGTTTTGGGTCATCATTTGTACATACACTCTGAACTGTCTCCAGATCACCGTGGATCAGAATCGATGTTCGCCCCAGCGGGGGGGACGGTGGGGAATTTTTCCCGTACTAGCTGTCGGGTTTTCGCCCCACCCCACGGTGGTCATCCCTGTTGTTTTGGTCCCATGATGGCACCGGGTAAACCTGTGAAGACGCCCGTCTGCTTGATGTTTTCCAAACCCACAACAGGGCGGATATGTAAGATATGCTATAGTGTGTGTGTGTTTTTTACTACTTTATTAGTTATAATGAAATGATTAAACGACAGTTAGAATATGAAATTATCCATGATTAATTGTGTGTGTGTTTGCAAAACATATCTACTGTCCACCACAGCTGGTTTAAACTAGTTTGGGCCAGTGTGGGTGTACGTGACCCACTGCAGGTGCACATGAGCTGTGTTATGAAAAGAGTCTTTGTGTGTTTCCAAATCTGTTATCAAAAGTGCACCCAGAGCGTTGTTGCACAGCCCATCTGGGTGCGGTCTATGTTTTTCTATAATAAATACTCCGTTCTGGGGCATCACCTCAGAGCAACTCAACTTATATCGGACTTCTGTGTCTTTTTGTTGGGTTTTTCTACGAGCTGCAGTTCGCACCTCTCTGCCTCTGGTCACCTTTCAAGTCAGATAGTGTTCTTCTCCCTGAGTTGTGATTAAGCAACGGTCTTAACGTATTTAGACCTAACACTATGTGTTGTCCCATTTATAGTTTTCACGGTGTTCCACAACTATTTTCTACTGCTGTGAAGAAATAAATGCCTGTGGACATCAGTACGAGGCGTGAAGTCCTTTTTTGAGCCGACCAGGAGTAGCTACAGTGAAAACGTCACTTTTTCAAAAATGAAGGCCTCTCAGTAATTTGTTGTGAAGACATTCATATATTTGAAACAGATAACCTTTGTTCAAAAGAGTCGTACCAGAATATGAAATACTTTAATACACTTCACTAGTCTGTGCGCTAAGCCTGTAGACTGTGCCTGAGACCAAACCAACTGAACCTCAACTGCTATGGTTGGGCTGGTAGGAAGCTCTTTAGTGCAGCCGCCCTTCTTCATTGGTTGTGCCTCCTCACAACTCATTAACGACTCGCACACGCACACACACCTCCCAAAACTTGGACTTATTTTCCCACCTTTGGACACTCAACCGTTGGGCCGTTA
This sequence comes from Gouania willdenowi, assembly GCF_900634775.1. Lineage (NCBI taxonomy): Eukaryota > Metazoa > Chordata > Actinopteri > Blenniiformes > Gobiesocidae > Gouania > Gouania willdenowi. Next base: position 34,357,397 of record NC_041060.1, read on the forward strand.
AACTGTGCCTTTACAGGTGAAACTTGAACGCTTTTTTTTAATGCATTTATGGAGCATATGTGCACTGCAAAATTATTTAATGTCCAATGACAAAATGAATTGTACATACTGTGTTACTCTATGAATGGCCATTTATATTCTTATTCTTATGATGTCTATTGTTGTTATTGTTTAATGTTGGTTGTTTTCACTATTATAAAATACAGTATCACTAAAATCTAAACCGTGTTCAGTGTCTCATTCTCCACTCCGAGAATCAAACCTAGTCTTCTGAGTCTAGACTAAATCAGAACTGTATCACTATCTGTACCTAAACTGTACCTTAAAAAGGATAGCTTACATGCTACATTTGGTATCGGAGAAGACAAACGGAACGGCGCCAAACGAACAATATGAGGTTAAATGAAGTTGTATAATTAGTTAGGAAAAAACAAATGTGGAGATATTTATCGGGTGTTGAAAAACCTGAACTGCAAAAAAGGAAGGCTGCTGCTGACTCAGGGGAAAATGAAGATAAAAGAGGATCTGAAAAGAAAGAAGAAATTGAGGAGTTTTATTACTAAATGGATGTCGGGTTGTGAGTGGCTGGTTTTCGACCATTTGTTCACCTTTAAAATGTGCACTTTACCATTTGTGGGGAGTGGGATTTGTTTAGATTTGAAGAGCATGTATGTTTGTAAAACATTTTTCACCTCATCCTAATCTTCTGCAGCTTCTTTGGAGACACGTTTATTTTTAAAGCACTGACAAGTTGAGCTGTAGATATTGGAGGTTCTCCAACAAAACTAAACTCCACAGTTTTTCTATCAAATATTCCTTCCAGTCAGTGTTTTCCACTCTGGATGAAACAACTCAGAATCCTAAACTGTGATGGTCTCTATTTTCATGGATTCTTGGAGCTGAGCGACACCATGGATCTAATCAGCAGCTGCAGTCAAACATGGATCATTGGTTACAATTATTTGTTATTTTAATCAATGAAATGTGATTGTTTGAAGAGTTTTATTGAAGAATGACTTGGTGTCACTAAAATATGATTCACCCATAATGTTATGTCAGAAATTATGAATATTTTCTTTGTCAGGTTAATGAGAAACAGTTTAACTTTCACATTTTAATAAAAGAAAAGAAAAATCACTTTACTTCAATGATAAATCAAAACAAAAACTATTAATTTCAAGCATATTTTGTAATAAAATATAATACACATTAAAATGGGTTTCATAGTTCTTATGATGATTAGAGTATCTTCAGAAAACTTCAGTACAAAAATTTAAAAACTGATTGAAAGAGCTTGGAAGCTTTTGAGCTATTGGAGACCAAATTCACAGGGTGCTGTGGCTTAGCTGGTTAAAGTGCCTGTCTAGTAAACAGGAGATCCTGGGTTCAAATCCCAGCAGCGCCTTGGAAACATGAAATTGTACTTTTGGCAAAGCACTTTAGCATCCTCACTTGATCCTTTCACTTTGTAAATACTTTACACGTTGTGCTTTATGTGTTTAGTGTTTTCCTTCGTCTCATTAAAGCTGCAGTATGTAAGTTTTTTCTGGTGTTTTTTGGTCAAAAATTCATCATCATTTCTGAACATATTGTAATCCAAAGTGTTCTGAGTGGACAGTGAATATCTTCTCCTTCTCCTGGCACTGTAAATGAGCTTTAGAAATCTTGGAGCTTGACGCTGGACTTCAGCCAATCCGAGATTGTTCTACCAATAAGGCGATCCCATGAGCTGTTTTAATCATTACTATTACTATTGGCTGCTCGAGCTGCTCGTCAAAAGTCAATTCAGGTTCACAATCTGAGAGTACGGAAAGTGTGATGGCAGATATTCCAGCAGAAGTCTCTAACGCAGCTTTTAACACAGCGGTTACATGGCAAAGCAAGAGGAAAAAGTAAGAGCGAGGTGGAGAAGCAACAGAATGAACACTACGACATGACTTACAACAACTGACTTGATTAAAAAAATTGGGTTTTCACCTTTATTAGTTGTTTATACATGTTGTTACACATACATAGATGAAATTTGTCCTCTGCATTTTAACCAATCCCTGAGGAGCAGTCGACAGCCATTTTGCGGTGCCAGGGGAGCAGTTAGGGGTTGGGGGACAAGCTCAACATCCCAGATGAGGATGGAACCGACAACCCTCCAATTACAAGCCCAGCATTCTTAACCACTGGGCAACAACTCCTGTTACATCACATCACGTCGTTACGTTGTCACGTGACACAGCGCGCCCAATCACAGTAACATAAACACAGCTGTGGCTGGCTGCCGTAATGTCATCAAACAGGTGGTGTATCTCTAACATTAGCTCATTGCCATATAACCTGCTTTAGAAACAGTTTTGGAGAAAGACAACCTATCAGTCATTTAAACGAGGGGCCCTCTGTGTCAGGGCCCTTCAGGTTTAAATATATACCAAGTGGTAAAGGAGACATTTGATCTAGAAACGTAGATATTCATCAAATTATTGATATAACCCACTAGGCCCCATTCTCTGAAACATCATGTTACACTTATTCAAAAATGAAGGCCTCTCAGTAATTTCTTGTGAAGACATACATATATTTGAAACAGATAACCTTTGTTCAAAAGAGTCGTACTAGAATATGAAATACTTTAATACACTTCACTAGTCTGTGCGCTAAGCTTTTAGACTGTGCCTGAGACCAAACCAACTGAATCTCCACTGCTCTGGTTGGGCTGGTAGGAAGCTCTTTAGTGCAGCTTCTTCACACACACACACACACACACACGCACACACGCACACACGCACACACGCACACACGCACACACGCACACACACACACACACACACACACACACACTTATTAACTGAATATAGCCATGCTGACTGGTGATCTAAAAAGTTAATTTAAAGCCCTGAATATAATATAAAATAATTCTCAAGTCATTGTGAGATATCTCATAAAACAATATTAAATGTTTGATGTAAGAAATCATTACATGGATAGTTACAGTATTATGAACACATTTTAAAATGAACTTATTTAGCCTTTGGATGAATGAGCAAACACAACTACAGTATATAATATGAATACTTTAACAGGATCAGGTGAAATTAAGATATTTAAAATTATTGTATCTTTGCAAAGGATGAGAAGGAAATGCTCATTTATTGCCTGATTAATTAATTTTTCCAATTTTTAAATTAATAAAAATATTAATAATGACAAAAGACAACTGTACAGTATCATACTATAACAGATAAAACACAAATTTAAGATGATTTATATTGTTTTAGTGAACAAACCAAATAAAATGTAATCATAAATTCATCTACTCCGCAAATTTCCGGCGCCCATGGATTTGAAGCACCGGGGATAATCAAAACACCAAAATTCTTTGGTAAGACAGCTTGGGAGGTGTTCAAAGCCCAATTTGAACTGCTAGCTGTAGCTGCTGGCTGGACAGAGAAGTATAAAGCATTGCAGCTGGCTCTGTGCCTCACTGATGAAGCAGCCGCCTGCCTCCTACTCCTGTCCCCTGAGGAGCGGATGGACTACGGTGCATTGGTGGGAGCCCTACAGAGGCGTTTTGGACAGCTCAATCAGCCTGCACTGCTGTTCAACAGCAGGCGCAGACAGCCCGGTGAGCCCCTTCGCATCCTGGCTAATGAGATTGAATGCTTGTGCGGACGTGCCTATGCTGACATGCCACCATCAGTGAGGAAGGAGCTTGCCAGGGACCAGTTCATACAAGCTCTCAGCCCCAAGGAGCTGCGCATCCAGACACAATTGGCCCACCTGTCCACGCTGAGTGAAGCACTGGAGCTGGCTGTGGAGAGGGAGATGGTGAGTGGAGGGACTGAACGATGTGAGGACTCACCAGTGGTGAGAGCTGAGAGGATGACAGGCCGTTGGGCAGAGGGACCGGTGGCCATGCAGGACGCAGCTCGAGTAGCCCCGCCTCACCCACTCAATCCGGATGAGGGCACACGGCGCCGCCCAAGGCTTTGTTGGGGATGTGGCCAGCCGGGTCATCTCCTCAGACAGTGCTCCAAGTTTACACCTGTGCAGGGAAACGACCTAGGGCCCGTGTAGGTGGTGGAGCGCGGGCCCGTGAAGCAGACGACCACCGGTTGCCATCGCCACCAGCCGCAATGGAGATAACTGTGGGCTGGACGCAGGTTGGGGGCTTCTGCCACATTCCTGTGATGGTGGCAGGGGTCAGGTGTACGGCCCTGCTGGACACGGGGTCAAATGCAACCTTGGTGCGCCCGGACTTCCTCCCAATGGGGGTTGTGGTGGAGCCGACTTCGGTTCAGTTAAAAACAGTGACTGGCGATCTAGCTCCAATACAAGGCAGAGGAGTGTTTCTAATTACAGTGGGGAGCCTCTCAACGTCATTTACTGCGTGGGTGGCTGATGTTCAAGACCCATGCATCCTCGGACTAGACTTTCTGCGAGCCATTGGTGGCGTGCTGGACTTTGGCAAAGGTTCACTCATCCTCCCAGGAGGGCGGTCTGTTCTACTAACCCCCCCTGACACAATCTCAAACCCCCCACCTGCTACAGTGGCTGCTGCAGAACTAAAGACTCACATAACAGCTGCTCTTGTTTCGGACTCCACAAGGCTGTCTACACTCACCAATGTTCCCTCCCTAACCAGCGCCCACCAGTCAGTGGACAGCCTTGTACCACAGCTTTTTTCTGTACAGCCCACCTCAACAACTTCACCATCGCTCACAGGGCTGGGATGCAACGCATTGTCCCGCCGACCATGTGCTGCTGAGGGCTGCCGTTACTGTGAAAAGAGGGAGGTGAGAGAAAAAGAGCTCACACAGCAGGACAACACAGCTGACCTTAACTGTAGGACCCTGCGGGTGGGGGATGCAGTGAAGTGGAGATCTCAGCAGGAGCAGGACAGTGACCTGGAACCGGTGATGCAGTGGCTGGAGAGGTAGCGGAGACCGCCCTGGGAGGAGATCACTGGCCTCTTAACTGCCACCAAAGGACTGTGGTCCAAGTTTGTTTCGCTACGCCTTTAAGACGGAGTGCTGTAGCGGGCGTGGAAGGAACCTGCCACAGGGGAGGAGAGATGACAGGTGGTAGTGCCCAGGTTACTGAGAACTGTGGTGCTGGAGGCCTGTCATGGGGGCACGGGGTCAGGACACTTCGGGGTTTCCAAAACCCTTCGCCGCCTACGCCAGGGCTTCTACAGGGGCCAGCATAGGTGAGATACAGAAGACTTCTGCCGCTGCTGTGACGCCTGCGTGGCTCACAAGGGTCCCTTCGACCAGTCCCGGGCTCATCTCCAACAGCAGCCAACAGGAGCACCCATGGAGAGGGTGGCTGTGGACGTTATGGGGCCCTTTCCCCGCACCGAGAGAGGTAACCGTTATGTCCTTGCAGCCATGGACTATTTTACCAAGTGGCCGGAAGCATACGCCATACCAGACCAGGAGGCGGAGACTGTAGTGGAAGGCTTGTTCAGCAGATTTGGCACAGCAATCTCTATACACAGTGACCAAGGGAGGAATTTCGAGTCGAAAGTATTCGCCGCTATGTGTGAAAGACTGAACATGCAGAAAACGTGAAGAATGTTCTGGTTGATGTGGATCACCCCTTTGGTAACCATGTGATCGATTGTCTCTCTCTCTCTCTTGTTTTATTTGTACAGGCTCCAGCACCTCCTGAGTAAGCTCATCCCAAGCCTGACCTAATCCTGCACCTGGTTCATGGAATGGGTTATTTGGATTTCTGATTGTCACATCTGCATGTCGAATGTCCCCCGTATAATCTCCCCATTGGCAGTTAAGGGACCCACTGTTGATCTGTAATTGTGGCATCTGAACTGTCAAAGGAGGGGTTTCTTTATTCACTTTGTTGTCAGAATATGGTGGTGGAGTTGTAGGTTCAGTGTGTAACACTGTCTTTTCTCCACCAGATGGCAGCAGAGAGGACTTTTCCTCTTCAGTACTGAGTGGCTGTGTGCTGTGTTACGTCTGTCCTCCCATCTCAACTGTTCCTCCCACTGTACCCTGGCTCTCTGCTATTTCCTGGTCAGTCTCACTCTGTTTAAGCTTGAATAGAGTGCTACCCAACCCAATTTGTCTTAAGCAGTATCTCATATGTTCATAAGCCTGCACTGCTGTCTTTTGCTTACAACGCTTAGTGGACAATGCTGAAGTTCTGATGCCTTTAACTCCCTTCATTACCCTCATCACTGCCTGCTCTGCCCTGGACACAGTTATGAACACATCACAGTGAAGTGTGTCGGGTGGGAATAATCCCAAGTTTTGTAACAATGTTACACATTCTCGTATTTCTTTCTGCAACTTATCCTTTTTGCCCTGATCTGCTATACCTGTTGTAACCACAATCACTGCTTTTATAATCTGTTCCCCCACCGTCAGCTTCACCACAGGTACTGAATTCCAATCAAACCATTCTTTTTCTTTGTCAAATTCACCATCCATAATGAACTGATAGTTTGCCGATACACCGATCGAACTTACAGGACAATACAGTGATACAATATCCTAAATGCTTTATCCTACAACCCTTTTCCAGACGTCTCATTTAACAATTGTATTAGGATTAGACAACTCTACCCTAAGAGTTTCTAACCATCTCACCTCGTCTGGCTCACTTTTTCTATAGACCATAGCGGGTCACCACAACAATAAAATGAAACGAACAACGCTCACACAGCGCTAAACAGAGATCTCAACAATTGATCTTTTACAGGTACCGACTGACCCCGGACTCTTGGGTACTTTCTTCCTACCACAATGAAGCTATACTTTCTGGAGTCCTACCGTGCCCGTATTTTTATTTACTTCAACACTGTGCACTACTGAATACTTCATTTTTACAACAGCTTTCTGCACAACATCCAAATTCACACAAAGTACTACGACACGGTGTCTGAGCCTCCAGGATCCAAAACAATGAACAACAAAGGTGTTCTTACCAGTGTTACAGGTGGTGCGCCAGTTGGCTGCTGGAGGTCCGGAGGCCCTCCTATCACGTCGAGGTCACCAAATTGTTGGAATTTAATCTATTCTTATTCCAGCATGTCCGTTGAATAGGAAGGATCACAGGTCAAATTCTTACTTGACCTTTGTTTTACCAGGTTGTGCAGGAAGCAGTGCAATACGAGATCTCGGGCTCAACCACACTCTTCTAAGAAAAATACCTAGAACCGAGTCTGAGGAAAATCAAGGAGGAAGAGCCCCGAACTTCATGTGCAGGGCTGATTAAAGCTTTTCACTCACGTCATCCGTTTCAAATTCTTACTGTGATCTTTTGTAACCTGACTCCAATGACTAATACAGACATAAAGTGTGGTTGAGCCGTTATAATCTTTTCAACATGTTATTCAGCAACATCACAATATGTTACAAGACATCTCAAGTAATTCAGAAAGTGAGCTTTAACTGTTTACACAAAGATTCAATAATGCCATACTGTATATGGTATCAACCTTGATCATAACATCATTCAAAAGGGAGGGGTGAGTGGCTGCAATAGCTGCGAGTGGAAAATTACAACAGAATGTTGAAACAGGACATGTAAACTTGCTGCGCTTGTCTTTGCCTTAAGAAATGGTTTTAGCAATGATTATATGGTTAGATCAACACCCAATTAATTATTTAAAACCTTCATTACAAAGAAAATGAAAGTTGACAAACGAGAATAAATGTACACTGCAGTGGGGCCGGAGCGACCAGCACCACCGAAATCCAATGATTTGAATTTTGCGCTTTGGTTTTATTGTTGTCGATTCTATTGGTCGATGTGTTTTCAGGAGCCAATTAGATTGTTTAGGTGGTTGAGTTGTGGGTGTTGACTTATGTAGGTGTGACTTTGTGTTTGAATGACAAACGTCTTTGTGAAAAAAAATCTGGTATAAATCAGAACACAGTTAAATTATCACTTTCGAAGCAGAATCACATCAAATATCATAATTTCCCAAACAGTTGGATACTAAACATGATATGCTTTATATAAAGTTAAATGAGAGATAGTCCTTAAAAACACTTAACTGTAAAAACAATTATTCTAAGGGTTTCCTCATTTCCTGTGAATAAAACAGTTATTGACATTGTAGAAAAATACATTTCAAATTTTTATCATAAATTTGTGTCTGCTTTTAGAATGTTTCTTTGTTAATTCTTGGAGAAAAGCAGAACACAAAGAGAAAAGATTCTGCCATGTGCTTCACAGCGGGGGAAGAACAAAGAGTCGTAAATTCCTGTTCTCAGCTCCTTTGTCTCCGTTTGAAAGGAGAGTGACTAGTGTGCCGTGGTATCTGTCATAGACATGACCTCCTACATTATCATGACCTCTGACCTTTGTGATAATCTAAAGACTAAAATCACTCTCTTACTGTAAATGCCTTTTAATTCTAAAAAGTTACGGTTGAAATAACTATTCCTCCTGTACAAAGCAAACACAAAAAAAGCAATAATACAAGAAACTATATTACAAAAAACTAAAAAAATTGATGCAGATGGCTTCCCTCCAAAAAAAGTAAACATATACTACTGCATACACATACTTTTTGTGTTTGAAAGGGAGGGGGTTGAAATATAAACTTATTAGTCCCACCCCTTTTCTTACATTACAGTAACAAATAATACATTTTTAACATATTGTTATCAGACCATTGCTGCTGTTAATAAATTAATTTTGTTGCATCTTTTTGATTTTGATTAAATACATACAAAAAACCCCCCACATTCCACACTTTCAAAATTGTCATACAAGGTAAAGAGATTTTCTTCATATTTTCTTTTAATTCAAAGGAAGAAAATCACAGTGTAAAAAAAAACAATGAGCACTGGAATCAATGTGTCATATTTATTTAGTTTAAAACACTGAAACACAAACTTTGGGACAATAAATCGTCCAACATGCCAACAGGCAGCAGCAACATAAATCAAACATTAAACTACGGACACATTACAAAAGACAACTAAACACCATTCAACAATAACACTTTGAACAACGTGACACTGACGTAACTAAACCCTGAAGCAAACTGATCATTTTATTGATCTTTTCTTTCACACCAGACCTTCAAAGATCATCAACTTCCTGAACTGTTGATGTCTATTTTCCAGCTGACAACAGGTTTATGTTGGAATCCTGTGCAGCCTGATCTCTGGGTTCTTCAGTCCAACCCTGGAACCAGAAGGTGTCGTCACCATCCGTGTGGCGCTGGGATCTGAAGATAATTTCTGCTCCATGTCTCCATCCACACAGAGATGTGAGTGGAGAACAGATGAAGTACTGAAGGTTTTCCCACACTCGTCATATCTGAAAACATTTCTCTCATGAACTCGTTGGTGGTGATTAAGGTGAGATTTCCACTTGTAAGATTTTCCACATGTGTCACATTTGTGAGGCCTTTCTGAAGAGTGGCTGATTTGGTGAAGTTTTAACTGTTGATATGTTGTAAAAACTTTGTCACACTGGTCACAGGGACACACGTCCTCTCCAGTGTGAGATCTCAGGTGTTCGGTGAGGCTTTTTTTCCAGTTATATATTTTCTCACAGTGGTCACAGTGATACAACTCTGTTCTGGAATGAATATTCATGTGCAGCGTTAAATCTGATCTTTGTGTAAAAGCCTTGTCACAATGTTCACATTTGTACGCTTTGATTCCACGGTGAAAGAGGACATGTCGTCTGAGGTTTCCAGATTGACTAAAGGCCTTCCCACATTCATCACATGTGTACGGTTTCTCTGCAGTGTGAATACGCTTATGGCATTTCAGGCTCTTCTTAATAGCAAAACATGTTCCACACAAGTCACATTTAAAATTTTTAACTCCAGTATGAACGACTTTGTGTGTTATTAAGGTAGATCTATGGGTAAAAGAGTGACCACACTTGTCACAGCTGAACGGTTTTGATCCAGAATGGATTCTTTGATGTTCAGTGAGGTTTGATTTGCTGGTAAAAACCTTTCCACACTGGTCACATGTATGTGGTTTGGTTTTAACTCTAGGTTGGCTCTGCTGTTGAACTCTTTGATCTGAAGTTTTTCTCTTAGATTTGTGTCTTTGTTTTGGCTGAGCTTCGTCGTGCTGAGAGTGTTGAGAACCCACTTTATTCTGGCTTCCAGAGTCCTGTAGAACAGTTAGAGATTAAACACAGAGAAGGAACCAAACAAGAATTGGTTCTAAATGTGTTCCCTAGAAAGAACAGTGGCTGTTAAGGATGGATCAGACATAGCATTAGGCTTCACTAGGAGCTCAACTTCAAGAGAACATCCACATGGACGTCAGGAACCAAAGTTTACCAGCAGAACATTGACCAAAGCATCACTTCCGCCACAGCTCAGTGGCAGAGATGGACATTAGCACTTGTCTCTGATCAAATGAAGGGATTTGGTTGGAAATGAAGCTGCTTTAAAGCTCATTTACATATCATTAAATAATGTAGAGAAAATATGAGGAAAAGCTAAGATTGTTTTGTTGAAAAGTGGTAACCTGTCTAACTGATGACCTCCTTCTGATTGTGTTTCTAGTTACTGCTTGTAACTGTAGCTGTTCAAATAAAAGCTGCATTATGAGCTCAGAAAAAAATATTTTCACAATAAGAGTCAGACTAATGTTCTGTATCAGATAAGCTCAGTTAAAGGCGGTCACAGAGGCTAACGCTGCTAAAAAGTGAGATCATTCACATGGTTCACTGGTTCACAGTGAGAACCAGTTCATCTGAACTGGTTTTAGAGCCACAAATGGACACAATAAAGTCACAGAACAGAAGTCCAGCTGATGTTCAGCTTTAAACATGTCCTTCACTGGTTCCACATTCAGTGGTTTTGTTCTCATTTGCTGAAAGACTACAATGAACTCTTTTCTCACCTTTTCTGAGGGGTCCATGTTTGCTGTCACGGCTGAGTGGTTCCACAATCCTCCTTCAGACGCCTCCATTCAACCTGCAACATCAGCATGGAATCAGCTAAACTTGAGGGATCGAAGAGAGGAAATCTATAATATTAATCCATCCATCCTTTGCAGTGTTATCACTTTGAAATTGACTAAAAGTATCAGTTTGTTCAGAGATCAAAAGATGTGGAGGAAATACTTTGATTTCGTGGCTAAAGAATTTAAATTCTCATGAATTTGTAAATAAACATCTTCAGAGGAAACAGTTGACTTTAAGGTTTGACTTTGTTTTTACAGGATGAATCAACTACATGAGTTGATGGTTGGATAATTAGGGCGACATAATTTATGCGTTAATGGAATAGTGGACGGAATCAACCAATAAAAACAAAATCCACTGTTGAATGCAGAAAGTGACATAATGTGAATGAAACGCCGTCATCGTGAGGCAAAGGGAAATGTTTCAGGGGACCGTTCATTTAGTGCACCCCAGTACCTCTCCCAGTCCTGAGCTAAACAACATGTTGACGCGTTCACCCAAAACACGTCTAAACTGCCAAAATACAGAGCAAACCAGTTCCCACGTAACTTTTATGTGTCTGTGAAGCTACGACCATTTCTGGTGAAGAGCTGCAGTTAGAAAACTGTTGCAGGGAGTGCTGCATGTGTTTCTTGTGTTAGAAAGTTGCTTGAAAAAATGTGTTGTCTCCCTGGTGCTCTTCAGTTTGGGGATCCAACTTAGTTTCATAAAGATCTGAGGCACTCAGAGAGACTGTAGTTAAAAAGCCTTTATTCCATAAGGGCTATTTAATCTTAAAAACCATGCCAACATGTTTCAGCCTAACAGGCTTTCATCAGGGCAGATGCAGTTGTTGATTGCTGTGGACGAGATCATCGATGACAGGGATTGTAGACCTGAGGTGTATTCCATAAAGAAGAGTTAACAAATTCTGAGTCTATCTATAAACTCCGGGTATCTGATTCCATTACAGCTGGTATGAAGTGGGTCAATCAACTCTGAGTATGTAAACCTTGGGTTACTTTCATGTACGTGCACGATAAAAAGCCATCATCAATGGAGCAGAGATTACTCGAGCTGCCGTGGCAACCACCCGGAAGAGAGTGATTTAAATAAGTCGACGTTTGTGGAATATGAGCCTGTTTTAAAGGTGCGTTCACTAAGAGTGCCACTTCAGCAACTATAGTCTTTTAAATCACCCATGATTAGTCCCGCTTTTTGGTTCCTTCATCACTTCATCTTGCCAGGGATGAGAGGGCTGCTGCATAGAGAGCCCTCCCACTACACTAGCTATAACGACAGTGAAGGCAGCTTGACACCGCAACATTTTTATTAATTTTTAATGTAATATAGTTGCCAGAGTCATCGATGTCCAAAAAAGACGTCATTAGTAAAATCTAAGCCTGGGATTGAATCTCGACCCTGTGCTTCCAAGGACAGAGCATTAACTCATTAAATGTGGATTCATTTAAATGAACTTTTTCTTTTTTACATTTGCCACATGTGTGTATCCAGGGAACTTTACTACAGACGTCAGTTGATGTTTAAATGCAGATCAACCTTTCAGTATCTTTCCCTAAATGCTCTGCATCCACAATGTTATAAAGAAAGCTACCGTTTGCAAAAAAACATAAAGCAACACATTTGTAATGATGTGAGCACGTCTGTGGTGTGTAATGTTAAATGTGTGTCAGAGAACAGTGTCAAGTTACATTAAAGTGTTCCTTAAGAAACGGTGATCAGGTGGGCGGAGCCAGGTAGAAACCCATAGTTTCTTCAACAAAACTTGCCAGCGACCAGGTTTAGTTCACGGACAATGTTGCCATGGAAACAGACTCAGAGAAGAACGTACCTCGCGTTTAGGAATGGGATACTCAGAGTTTGGAATACCCCTCAGGGCTATTTAACCACACTGCTGTGGGCCATATTGTCGGAAGGCTATGGTTTGTGGGCCGGACATTCCTAGTTGCTCTCATAGTGAACTGACACATAGCACCGTCACATTTTCAATATTTTTATTGTTTAAATTCTAAAATTCTAAAAACAGCACCAGTTGGATTTTTGTACAAGTAATAAAAAATACAAGCAGCTTCAAATTTAATTAAATATAAATGACAAAAAGTGCAAGAAATAAATAAACTAAAAACATGACCAATTCCTGGGGGGTATTTCATCAAAGTGTTCTCAGTTGAGCCAGGCTTATAGTTTAAAACTGGTTCAGCTAAAAAAGATGATGAATTAAATAACATGTAAATTATAAAACTTGAGTGTTTGATGAATAGTTTCTTGAACTCAGCACTAAATGATCAGCACCGGTGCTGTTGGATGCTGTTGGATGTCACATCCAACACTGTAGACGCTGCAGGTGCAGGTGAGCTGTGCACAGGAGGTGCGTGCACTGCGCGTACATCCCGAAAAGCGATAGTGTATCTTGCCCTGTGACTGTTCCTCAAGCCCCTCCCTCTCTGTTTATCCACAACTTTCTCATTATTAATCTCTGATCAATGAATGGACACATTTAAACCGTGCGGGAAATGGAGGAGATGAATATGCACGTATATTTATATATTATTACTAATGGTTTAAACACATGGAGACTGTGATATCTCATTAAAAATACACATTAAACATGTAATAACACAATAATTCTATCGTCATTTGTATGGATTTAAAATCATATTAAAACATTTACCAGGATGTTCTGATTACTTTCCTTTTAAAATATTGTATTAAAGCAGTATCAAAAAAAAAAAAGTATAAGAAAAGTTTGACTTCTACATTCTTTCACTGTTTCTGCATCGGTAAATGACTGTTTCACATTGTTAAATGCAAAATTAATAGTTTTAATTGAATTAATTGATGTCTTTTATCAGATTCTACCTAAACCGCGGCATTGCTGCAAACTTTATTTATCAATCTGTCATGCGCATGTCCAATAGAATTAAACCAGGGAAACCGTACACGCTATTTTACTTTGCACCTGCAAATAAACCCTTTTATAACATTCCACTAGAGTACAGAGTATGTACACCTCTTTGTACATCCAACCTTCAAACATATACTCATTTGGCCATAATTGACAACATTACTTAAGCTCCCACTATATGAATACATACGTCCGACGGGCACTGTACTAGTACATAGTGAAAGCCTATTTTTTATTCTATTTTTTTTCGATAATATTATTACTTACCTTAGTTACAAAAGTTGCTCACAGAGGACACCTGCTCGTCAATATTTACAGGGTGTTTTTTAGGATATTAGACCCACTTGAGTTGTTTTTAAAAGCTCTTTGAGCAGTTACTCTTGTTGATTCTACACAGCTTTCAAGTTATCCTGAGTTACCATGACTACATGTCAACAATGAGCTGTTCTAACTTGTCCTTGAGTTACCACGACAACCTGTCAACATTGAGCTGTTGTAGCTTATCCTTGAGTTGGCATGACAACCTGTCAACAATGAGCTTTTCTGCAAAGCTGCATTTAAGACAATTTTATGAAAAAATAAATAAATAATTGACGGTATCATTGCAGTCCAAACAAATCTGATGTTGCACACCTTTGAACCAAGCAGCAGCCATGTTGAAAGTCAACCTGAGCCTGATTCGCAGAGATTTTTGAGGAACACACACACAGAGATTGCTTTATAGATAAATACCTACTAAATACCCATGTTTACCCTGGACTACATCAGTGTTGATAACCTGTTTGTCAGGTTATCACTTGTTTTTAGGAGTCATTGCTTTCATTACTCCTCACAACAGCATGAAAAGCACAGTTAGATGATTGCTGAGTGCATCCTAACCCAGACCTTCCCCAAAACAATATAATAATGTTGGGATATGTAGGAAAAATTAGTTTAAACTGGTAAATAATGGGTATGACAAATTGTGAATGTGGTTAAATTGGCAAAATACGCATGAAATATGAATATGGCAAGAAAAAGTGATGAAAATATGTTAAAATTTGGCAGGCTTGGCGTAGTTGCAGAAAAAGGGTCAAAATAAGCAAAAATTGTGTTATGTATATTAAAAAAATATATAAATGCAACACTTTTGTTTTTGTTCCCATTGTTCATGAGCTGAACTCAAAGATCTAAAACATTCACTAAGATTGCGACACAAATAGGTGAGCGTGTAGACGTGGTTGAAACCGCTCTATTTAAATAAACAAGACACATTCTTAATCAAAAAGCATTACACACTCTTTATTATATACTTGTTCAACCATATTTGAGTTACTGTCTAGAAGTTTGGGGAAATACATACATGACGAACATCCAACCATTATTCATAATGCAAAAAAGATCCATCAGACTGATACATAACGCAGGATACAGAGAACAAAGACATGGATTATTCTTAAAAACATCAGATTTACAACTCCAGATCTCATCCAACTCAAAACTGTCCAAATGATTCATAAAGCAGTAAATGTTCACTTCCAAAAGGTTTGCATTAAAGATTTTTAGAGAGAGAAGGGGTATATAATTTAAGAGGAAAACTACATTTAAAGGTACTATATGCTGAAACAACATTGAAAAAGATGAGTATAATGTAGCCCTGATAAATATATATATATGAATAATATCTAAAATATTATTATATATTGATCAACATATTTATATAGGATTGGCAGTGTTATTTATACTTATACAGAATTATATTTATTAAATATAATAATAAAACAAGTTGTGTAAAGGCTTTAAGTTCAGTTGGGTGGTTTTGAAGGGGGTTCTCCGTTGCTAAAATTCATTTTTTTAAGCGTGTGACGTCCCTTCCTCCACTCCACCTTACTCTCGCGAGATTACGTTCAGCCAATCACGTAGCTCGGTCACCTATCGCAAGCAGCTGTGTTTGTTCCCTGTCAGAGAGTGAGATACACACACACGGAGCTGCTACAACAGGTTGGTCCTTTCGCTTCTATTTTTTGGTTTTTTTAACAACTTTAGTACTCACTACAACTTTTGTACACCTTCAGACTTCACCCACCTCAGGTATAGGAGACATTTAATCCTGCTGCGCTTGAGGTTTGAAAAGGAATTGGTGAGTTTGAATGTTTGTTGCTCAGGAGCATGCTATGCTAACTGAATGCTAACGTAATGCCATTCAACTATGTTAGGTGGCTAATGTTATGTTGAGTGCTGTGTTACCCCAGTATAACTGTTAACACTATTTAAGTATTGAATTTTGTTGGTTGAGTGAGTGATTATGTATTATTGTGAAACTGCTTTTCTCTGATATATTCAATCATTGTATCATGGCTAAATGAGAATGACATTTAATGATTAATTCATGATGATGGAATTAATTCAGATTTATTGATTATTGTGTACACAGAAGAATTAACTAGTTAGTGAATATATTATTTATATGGTCTTATTTAATTATACAGGCCAGGTTTCCCTGGTATGGTACCAACTGATGGTGAGCTTAAAAGAATACTGCCCTGAACTGAAGGATCCAGTCCACAACTCAAGTGATCTGGTAGGAGGCTGTTGGCCTTGTTCTTCCCCCTCATTCACGCTGCTTTCAGACATGTGGAAGCGTATTAGGAGCAAACTAAAAGTTGTTGGCTTTTATGGACTACTTTGAGACTGTAGAAACTCTCTTCTGGTGGTGAGATACCACTGGCTACTTTGATGAACTCGTGGAAGGTTCCAAGCATTGGAAGTGGAACTACAACGGCACCATACTCATAACAAAAATCTCAAACCTGAGTGCACTTAAAATACTGCAGCTGTAAATATTGTGTGTAATTGTTGGTTTTCTGGGTGTGTAAATATTGTCAATATATATTATGAACTAAACCACTGTCTAATATTGCCTTATTTATTGTCCATTCCCTTCTTGAGTTGAATCTATCTTCTGAAACCCTAGTCCAATACTACTAAACGTCTAAAAAAAATTACTACTGGTAATTAAAATTACACCACATATTACAATGTAAATGCTTCAATAACAATATCAGAGATTAAATTATGGAACTGTCTAAAGGATAAAATAAAACAAAGCAACAACATAACCAGTTTAAAAAGCTTTTTAAATCATATATCGTTAGTAAGTATAAAAAAGAAGAGCAACAATTTTGCCTCGAACAGCAATAATATATAATATGTATATAATGATATAAATATATTAACACTTAAACTTAATAAAAGGTTTTTGTTAATTTTTATATTGCAACTCTAATTTTAATTGATGAAATTTGTGTTGTAGAAATGAAATAGTATATAATATTAATATTGTGTACATGTCATGTACATTCATGCAAGGCAAGGCAAATTTATTTGTATAGCGCATTTCATACACAAGGCAACTCAATGTGCTTTACATGATAAAACATTCAATTGTTTAAAATCAATAAGAACATTTAAAATCATCAGTAAAATCAAATAAAATCATCAACAAACACATTACATCAACTACATGACCAAAAATCTCTCTCAATCATATGCAGTAGAGAAAAAAAAGTGCCTTTAACTTTGATTTAAAAATGTTCACATGTGATGCTGATTTCAGCTCTGCTGCAGTTTGTTCCACTTCTTTGCAGCATAGCAACTAAAAGCAGCATCACCATGTTTACTGTGAACTCTGGGCTCCACTATCTGACCTGTGTCCATAGATCTGAGAGACCTGCTGGGTTCATACCTGACTAACATGTCACTGATGTATTCTGGACCAAACCCATTCACACATTTATACACCAGCAGCAGAACTTTAAAGTCTATTCTGAGGCTGACTGGGAGCCAGTGTAAAGACTTTAAAACTGGACTAATGTGCTCTGACCTCTTTGTTCTGGTTAAGACCCGAGCTGCAGCGTTCTGAACCAGCTGTAGATGTTTGATGATCTTTTGGGGGATTCCTGTCAGAAGACCATTACAATAGTCCAGTCTGCTGGAGATAAAAGCATGGACCAGTTTCTCCTGATCTTTCTGAGTCATTAAACCTTTCACTCTGGAGATGTTCTTTAGGTGGTAGAAGATGTTTTTGTGATAGATTTGATCTGATGCTGAATGTCAGATCTGAGTCAATCAGAACACCAAGGTTTTTGACTTGGTCTTTATCTTTTAAAGATCGAGACTCAAGATAATTGCTGATAGCAGTCCTCTTTTCCTTGTTACCAAAGACAATCACCTCCATCTTGTCATGATTTAGTTGGAGGAAGTTTTCACTCATCCAACAGTTTACTTTTTCTAAACAGTCACACAACACCTCAATGGGACCATAGTCATCTGGGTTCAGTGATAGATATAGTTTTGTGTCATCTGCGTAGCTCTGATAATCAACCTTACAGTTCTGTAAAATTTGTCCTAAAGGAAGCATATAAAGTCTAAACAGAAGAGGTCCAAGAACAGAGCCCTGAGGAACCCCACAGGACATTGGTAATCTGTCAGATTCAAAGTTTCCAATGCTTACAAAATAACTTCGCTCCTCCAAGTAGAACTTAAACCATTGCATTACTTTTCCATTTAGTCCAACCCATCTGTGCAACAAAATTGTATGATCTACAGTGTCAAATGCAGCACTTAGATCCAATAGAATGAGAACAGATACTTTTCCTGAATCAGTGTTCAACCTTATGTCATTGATCACTTTGATCAGATCAGTTTCTGTGCTGTGATGAGAACGAAAACCTGACTGAAATTTATCAAATATTTTGTTGAATGTTAAGAATTGACTCAGTTGGTTGAAGACCACCTTCTCAATGATCTTGTCCATGAATGGAAGGTTGCTGATTGGTCTATAGTTAGCCAGTATAGATGCATCCAGTGTTCTCTTTTTAACAGAGGTTTCACAGCAGCAACTTTCAGGTATTTTGGTACGGTGCCTGATTGGAATGAGCAGTTAATTATCTGACACAAATCAGTGACAATTGACTTTACAACAGTTTTAAAGAAGTTTGAGGGTATTGTGTCAAGGCAACATGTTGATAGATTTAGCTGCTGAAAAGTTTCCTCTATTGATTTTGGGTTCACTGTAATAAACTCTAACATTGTAGTTGACTCATCCCTCAGTGGTTGAAGCTGTTCAAGCTTTTTGTGATTTTGCTGGTTTGTTCTGATGTTTGACCTTATTGATTGTATTTTTTCATTGAAATATACAGCAAATTCATTGCATTTTCCAGCTGACAGTAATTCAGGGGCTATCTGATCTGGGGGGGTTGTGAGCTTTTCAATTACAGAAAACAACGTGTGAGAGTTGTTGACATTTTTGGCAATAATTTCAGAAAAGTATTGCTGTCTTGCTTTGAACAAGCCATCATTGAATTTTCGCAGACTTATTTTGTACAGTCCTAGATGAATTTGGAGTTTTGTTGATCTCCATTTACGCTCAGCTCTTCTACAGTCAGAGTTCAAATTCATTATCTCAGTCCTCCTCCAAGGTGTTTTCTGTGTGTTTGGTTTTCTCTTAGTTTTGATTGGAGCCACCACATCTATGACATTACAGACTTATGTATTAAACTCATCCAAAAGATCATCAACTGTCTCAGCACTCAATGTTGGTGTCATTGCTATGGCTTCCATAAACTGTGCACTTGTGTTGTCATTTATGTACCTTTTCTTTAAACACACATAACTAGGGGGAACAGATGTTACAGTCTCTAGGTCAAAAAAGACACAGAAATGATCAGATAGAGCTAAGTCTCTTACATCAACAGCAGAGATATCAACACCTTTAGAGATAACCAGATCCAAAGTGTGACCTTGAGTGTGTGTCGGTTCAGTCACATGTTGTGTAAGACCAAAAGTATCCATTAAAGCATACAGTTCTTTGGCAGTATTGTCCATGTTATTGTCTACATGAATATTTAAGTCACCTGTTATTATTAAAACGTTGTATTCAGTGCATACAACTGACAGCAGTTCAGCAAACTCATCCATGAATTCTCCAGAATATTTTGGGGGTCTATAAACGACTAAAAACAGAACTCTTGAATCACCCTTCAGTAAGAATGACATATATTCAAAGGAGATAAAATCATCAAATGTTATTTCTTTGCACTGAAATATTGATTTAAAAATGGCAGCAACTCCACCACCTTTCCTGCAAGTACAACACTTATTTAAATAAATAAAGTCTTGTGGTGCACTTTCATTGAGAATAGTATTACTGATACCATCATTCAACCACGTTTCATTAACAAATAAAAAGTCCAAGTGATGTGTCAAAATAATATCATGAATTAGTAGTGACTTGTTAACAAGAGATCTAACATTAAGAAGAGCTAATTTTAAAGACTTTACTGGAGACACTGGTGGACTTTTTGGATGATATGTTATAGGAGTCAAATTTTTATCTCTATTAAGCTTTTTGCTTTTCTTTAATTTCACAATTTTACCTGTGTTACCTGTCACCACAGGAATTAAAGAAGCTGCATTAACTCCATAAGGCCCTGACTTTTTCTGGTTGTTCCTAAAAATAGAGCTATTGCAGTCTAGACCCAGCACACATCAGACCTGTGTCGCTCTAAGATGAACACAGCTGGCCTGAGGAGAAGAGTGATCCTGGGCCTGGTATCGTCGAGGAGGGATGGGTGGTGGAGATTGGTTCTTTAGAAGAGATAAGATGGGACCATGGTGGGGTAAAGGGTGGGGTGTCAGTCTTGTGCCAGCCAGAACCAGCTCGTTCATCTGGGCAGTTAAATCCAAGAAGGCAGGGGTAGGAGAGAAGCTGGATGAGGTGGAAGTAGGTGAATCTTGGGGTGAAACAGGTGGGTCCTGAGATGTGGGGGTTTGGTTGACCTCTTCATTTTGGCGATTTTGACTTCTTGCTGGAAGCTCATCGACTCCATGTTCTTTCCTTGTTGTTTTGTTCTCCGATGGTACATGTTGTCCTCTGTCTTTATCAGGACTGATAGCAGTGTGACTGGTGAAGTAAAACAAGTTGGATGTGAAGTGTTTTACTCCAGCCTTGTTTAGACACAGTCCATCTGCTCTAAAAATATGACTGCGTTCCCAAAAAATAGGAAAATTTTCTATAAAATTTAGAGAAAGGGCAGCACAAGCCAAAGACAAAAATGTATTCAAAGAGTAAATCCTCTTGAGATATTCAGATCTAGAAATAGATAACTGTTAAGCTATCTTCTGCCCCTTCTCAGACATTGCTGGTGCTCTTTTAAGTGAGAAATGATTGCTTTATATTGTTTTATGTTTGAGATAAATAAATAAATCAAGTCAAATCAAAACATTTTGCTTGTTCAACGTGGAGAGGTTCATGCACAGAAGGACAAAATGACATTTGAAGAAGTTAAATTGGAGGCAGGTGGAGTTTAACCTTGCCTGTGTCAGGGCAAAATTGTTAGTTATGTTTATTAACATATTTACTCATAGACCTTATTCTTTTTAAGACTTTAAGTTGAGACTTTTCATTTCTGTTGTCTCATGTTTTCTGCTCTCTTCTCGAGGACAGCTTCCCAAAACACATCTTATCCCTCAGACACGGAGGCATCACACACTCACATGCCTACACACACTCACATAGTCACACATACACACCCAATACACATCCATTCATACACACAAACACCATACACGCACACACCTCCAACACTCACGACAATCAGGAGATACCAGAGAACTGGTTGTTTTGACCTAAAGAAGAAACTGTCTCTTTTCACTCTCTTCTTTCGCCTCCTCTGTCCTCTTTATCTCCTGGGGGGAGGAGGGAGGGGGACTGGGGGAATATACGTGATGAGTTAGAACTGTGGGCCACTCGATCATCGGACGTCCGCCCGGGCGGTCACTAATTTTGTCCATCTTTGTACTCTTTTTTTTATTTAGTTTTATAATAAACCTTTTTTATAAAATCATCAATGCCTCGCCTGGACTCCATCACTCAACCAGAGCAATAAATCATGTCTCCAAATGAGGTCAACCGCAAATTTGCTGTAACAAAGTGTAAAAAGAAGTTCATTTTTAAAACAAAACACAAAGTGTTGAATAAACTTTTTGTTTCTCTAAACTCAAACTGACATGAAATTGCAGAAATTGAAAACACAAAAAACAAGCTAACTAACTAACTTGTAAAAAAATTAGCGAGTCCTTCTGAGGTAGCTCTCTCCATTTAGGTTTCCCACCTTGCAGTGACATCACCAAATGAGTACATGATTGTCAGCCTCTTTGTGTTTAGCTCAGTGAGTGCTTCTCGCTTGTCTGTGAGAAGAGTTTTGTATTTGCTGAAGCTCCTGTCAACAGAGCTGACTGGGAAGTAGATGTAGGGTATGGCCACATCAGCAACTTTTGGAACTTAGCCCTCTCCAGTAGATAGCTAGCTCTGTTTGATTAGTGGGCAGGGGCTCCCTGGACACACAGTGCTGATAGGCGATCCACTGTTAGCTGAACTCAGCCGATGGGTTTGCCATGGGTGCCAAAGTTGAGTAGGCGTCAATCTGCTTTTGCATTGCTGGAATCTGTCTGGGATCAAACACTCTGAGCAGCCTGTAGACCTCTCTAGCTGGATGCATGTCCCAGTGCTTTGAAAACTTGGTGAAAGCAAAATGGAAAGCATCATGAAGATTGTCCAGTACCTCCCTCTTCTCTCGCATCCCCATTCGTCTCAGTAGTTCATCTGTTTTTGTACCAAAACCACATGTTTTTGCAGTATAACTGATCAGGTAAGAGCCCAGATCCTCCATGACATTGAATGCAGACATTGCAGTGGGAATGTGTGTTCCTTCCAGGATGCTCAGTGCTGTGCGATAAAGGTGAGCTTGAAAATAAGGGCCTGTGCCTTCTCGTCTGTTTCCACCAGGCTGAGGACATTTGTGACTGCCATGGCAGTTGACTCCTCTGCCAACTCTCTGTACAGGTGAACATGTTCTGCATGATACTTGACAGTCTCAAACCAGCTATTCCACCTGGTGCACACTGCTTCAGGAGGAGTCTTAGTCTGCACAAAATCCTTGTTGGTCAGGAAGCCCACCCATCTTCTCTTTCTGGCAGGTTTTCTGAAGAAGACTGATTTCATCCATGTTACAACAAAATCCTCTACAAAATTTCTCCTGGAATCCGCTGACATGAATAAAGCAGAGATGCTGGCTTGCATTTGCGGGTTGGTCTGGCTGGCAATAGTAGCAGCGCTGTGGTTTTCTTTGTTCTTCGTGTGCATTTTGGACAACAGGTGGTCATTACACGTGTTTTTACATGTCCAGTAGAGATGGGCGATATGGACAAAAAAATGTATCCCGATAATTTCTGGTATTTATCACGATAACGATAAATGACAATAAATTTAAAAAATTAAAAAATTCAGGCCTATCTTTTTTACTATAAAGCTATTACCAAAATAATGAGAACAGCAAATAAACTACACCAATTAAATGTGTCCTTTCTCACATAAAATAACTTGTATATATGTCTGTCTGTCTCTCTATCTACAGTATATATCTACAGTATTTATCTTGAGCTTTATCTCTCAGAATTTCATGTATCTATTTATTTATTTTTATATATTCTACTGTACCAATGTTTTTTTGATGTGCATTTTATGGAACTATTTTTACTCTGTCTATGTTTTAAATCTTGTTTTCTCTTTTTACTCTGTAAAGCACTTTGTAACCTTATAAGTGATATATGTATAAACTATCTATCTATCTATCTATCTATCTATCTATCTATCTATCTATCTATCTATCTATCCATCTATCCATCTTGGGCTTTTATTTTGACACTTTTACTTCCTGGTCACATGACAGTCCTTATTCATGTCTTAAACAATTACGATAAAACAAAAAAATTACATGAACATAACCAAATTTCAACCTTTACTTTAACTGTTTACTGTAGAACTGTACAAGTACAGCAAGGCATTCTGGGTACAGAGCAGTTTTAACAAGAAATAAAAGACTGAATTATGATTGTAAACTACTGTAAATTGAATGCAGCAAATAAACACTTATGGTAAGTAGAAATACAATTGTGTGAATATCAATATTTATAAGTACTGCTTTAACCTGAGATATTGTTGCATAAACATGTAAATGAGGAGCATTCAGAGGTCATACAGACCAACACGGTTAGCTTAAATGATGGTAAGTTGCTATTATGCTAACGATTGACATTTGGGTCAGCTGTAAAAAAAACCAGACAAAATGTGCTGATGGTAGGTCAGTCATCTTGAAAGCTGACAGATGGTTGTTTGGAAGAATGACTGTAATGGGACAGTGAAGAGATCTCAACACAAAAGACTTGCTGTGATTTCCTCTTGGACCACTTCCTGGTCACTGGTTCCACCCAGAGCTGTATAGAAAGTTGTGTCAACTCCGTTCACTCCAATGGATTTTTTTTTTTACAGCAATGACGGCTCATGGAGCCTCACAGTTGTTTCCGGAAGTGATCAGTTTATTATTGTAGCCAATGGAGAATTAGACAGTTTGTGATGCACTGTTGAACAGTAAGATGTTTATTATTATTATTATTATTATTATTATTATTATTATTATTATTATTATCAGCATATCTAAACCCATTACCCTGTGCATTAAGGTACAGTACTTTTTGTATTTTCATTTTTTATTACTATTATTATTGTCTTTTTTTCATTGTGAGATACACTGCTGCTGTTTTCATGTTCAAAAGAAAAAGAAAAAAATTCTAAATTCTCCTTAGAAAATTAAGGGATCATTAGCAGATACACAGCGTTTACTTCACACAGCGTTTATCTACACACATATGATGCGTATCTTCTTTTTTTTTTTTTTTTTAACAAACTAAGCTTTTCGATTGTGTTATTTGTGGAAAAAGTGCAAATGAATTGTTTGACTATGATCACCTCACAGATTTTTTTATTGTTATTATCCTGATTTTGAAAATGTGTTTATTTTTTCTTAGATCACTCCTGCTGACCTAGACTAACCATTTGTTCCTCCTCTCTGGTTCTGTTGGGAAGCCAAACATTTTACCTCCTTTTTCAGAGTGATTGGAGCATCCCCATACAGCACAGCAAACTGCATGACAAGTTATTAATGTTTCTGACTTTGTTAGACATTTATTTAATGTATGAACATAATATATATGTTTTGTGTCCTGTCTGAATGTGGTGTTTTTTAATGACCCTTTTTTAAAGAAAATTCAAAGCAATACATCCATTTTTAACCAAATTAATGTTGACCTTAACTACTGTATGTCAAAAAAAAGCAGGTAAGCTGTTTACACTAATAATTAATAAGAATTTACGTTAGGAAAAAACTGTTTAATTTTTACATAAACATATTCTGTATATACACATACATATGCCAGTGTACTGTATAAATATTGTTAATCATTGCAGTTATTGATGACAAATTACAGAAAATCCCTGTTATGTCACTAGGAATCAAAGGATCAGAGTGGCCCGCCATGAATCACGTGACGGTCAAACATTTTGGACTTCTGTTGTCACAACTTTCTCTCTATTCGGCTCTGGTTGCACCGAATGGAAGCCTTCAAAAAACCAACAAACCTGCTTTAGCCACAAGCATCAAGAAGAACGCTCCACTGGCTGACACACTCCCTATTCACTCAGTTTTCCAGTGCTATCAAAGCACCGATGTACCAGAAGAGGAGAACAGGCACCCACAGCTGAAGTTGCATCCTCTCTGGGAACATGTGTTTGTGCCAGGGATGCATGCATACACTGGCTGGGACTCTGTTAACTCTTTCATGGGAAAGGGAAAACTGGCTGCACTGAATATGTCCAACGAAGCGGTGCAGCAGGTTTTCCATGACCTTGGCAAAGACTGGGAACTGTCTCACAAACTATTCAATAAATTGGAAAAGCTCACTGGCCAAAGCAACCAACATCTGGAGTCAACGAGCTCCAGTTGTTCTCATCAGCTGCCTCCCTCCCAGGACTGCCAGCTAAAACACACCCAGAGAGCCAATGACCAAGCTGGATAATGGCAACGCTGCCTTACAGGTGATCCACAGTCTCCTGACCCAGCTCAGAGTGGTGGGAAATTGAAGAAAAGGATGGCGAAGATATTCTAGCAATAGACTGGATGAGCATCCAGCCAGCACCTGACGCTATTCTGGAGCTGCTGGCGTGCACGTCTCAAAACGTGTAACATCATAGACCGTACCTGCCTCCAGAATGGGCTAAAATGTGAGACTGTGACAATCTGCCGCCTAACGATGACACTGCTGTGCCAAGCTTTCTTGTTGAGGATGATGATGATGATGATGAAGAGGACTAAACTGTTTGTGTTGGGGGTCTGGATGGAGTGGGAGTGGGGTTGACTATTGTGAAACTTGTGTGCATTTGAACAGGTAACATTCAGAGATTCTAAATTGGAATAAGCAGGTATGGTGTGTACGTGACAGATGATAATACATTATGAGAAAAATTTTGAAAATGTATGTATGACGATCAAAGTGTTAATATATTGGTATTTGTTTTATTGTTCCTCGCATTACAGTGGTTGTTGTCTTATCAATCAATCAATCAATTTCTAATTATAAAAAACACTTTTCGTACATAGAGATGTAGCTCAAAGTGCTGTTACATAGTTAAAAATACACCCACCTCGTACACACCCCGTCCACCGCACACAGACACACAGGTTAAAATAAGGACAATGGCACATGACTGGTACAGAGGGTCTAGGTAAGGAGACGTCACAAGGGTCCTTCTGCACCAGGAGCAGGACACAGACCGTGGACACAGGATCACGATACAGACAGATAAACGCTGCGCTACCTGTAAACAACTGCTTAAACATCTTCACTCATGAACGCATCACAAAGATGACGATATACATTGGCCCGCATGGCCCCCCGAAAACATTAGCAGGATGTAGCAGAGAATATTGTCACCTGTACGTTCAGTGGTCAGGACCAAATATGGTGGAATTGTCAGTTTTACACAGTAATATGCCACCTAGTGGTGGCAGAAATTGATTGCAAATCTCACATATTGCACATTTAAAGGATCCAGAAAAAAAACATTTGGTTCTTTTATTTACACAGATGGTTCTGTAACCGGTGCATCTGTAACTGGTTCTAAACAAAATTTGTGAAAATTGAAACTCAAGGTCTGGAATCACCACTTTCATTAAATGATGTCCTGGTTCGGGGTAAAGACAAAAAAAAAAACCAAACAAATTAGTCATTGGCTGTAGAAAATAAATGATTTCACAGAGAATAATGCACTGACACAAACTGCTTAGGTTGTTATAGCAAAATGATTATTTTAACAATTATTACAAGTTTTTAGATTAACATCACAATTTATTCAACAAAACAAAAGTAAAATAAAATAAGAACTGGCCAGAAAAAACTAAATAAATATGCTGCAGCTTTAGTCCCTTTTTGTTGTGCACAACTTTAACTCAGTCCAAAAAAAGAAGTTGAAAAGAAGTGAGTTTTTAGGAGTGGTTTTCTGAGTCACAAGTGTTGGAAAGATCTTCCTGGTGTAGGAGATGTAGTAGAGGTCCTACTGAAGCACTGAGAATCCACAGGTCCTTGTGTTGGTAGAATTCAGCACAGAGTGGGCAGACGGCTCCTCCTTCACACTGACACACCTCACACAGTCCAGGCTATCATGACAAGTACCAAGTTTCACACAAGTTTTATCCTTTTTTCCTTAGTTTTAAAGAAAGCTGACTATCACTCAACCTCCCTCTATAGTGCACATGGAAAAGACGGTAAACACACGGTCACACTGACACCTAGAGGATTTTGCCCTCAAGTGTCTCAACTGCTGTATATATTTGCATTATTTGAAAAAAGGCAACTTTGACAACTTTGTGTGTATTATTGGAAAAGGTAACTTGTATGTTACTTATTTTAGACATAAAAGCATTTTCACTTCTGCCCGTTTCAGTCTTGTTATTTTCAGTATTTTTAAATTGTAACAAAACAAATCAGAGCCAGGTCGGGGGTGGAGCAAATGACCGGGCCCTTTAAACTCAAATAATAAAGCTCATGATAACATCTATTTACAACATACACATGCATGCAACAGCAGGGCTTATATAACAAAACAAGAGAACAACAAAAACATTAGGATGGTCACTAACATAACTTCAAAACATCTCAGCACCACGGATAGTGACCACTTTATTTACACACCCACTTCAATCATTTCATCTCAGAGCCTGAATCAGTAGATATAAAGTTTAGTAAAACTGTCACAACGGCCCACATGTTCACTAACACTATTTAATATGAAGTACTATAGACACACTCATCACTATATGAAGGACGTACGACGAACTCGTCCACGATGCTGTGTATGTCCATTTTCTTTGTTCTCTCCTTCTCTATAGACATCATGGTAGGTCCACTCAGTCTCTCCTGTCCCACTGTGCTCCTCAACTGGTTTTAATACGTTTTAACCTGGAGAATGAGCAGGACACGTGACTGACGTGCGGGCGCATACTCTGTGCAGAATCCATGTTGTTTACATATGTGATGCTTGAAAAATGTAAAAATGGCAACGAATGAATTAAAGCTGGTAAATAGTTTGTAGTTTGTAGAAAGCTTATCATCTGAGGACACAGCTGCTTATTTAAGGAAACTCACTTTAAGTACAGGTGAACGATTGAAGGACCCAAGCAGCGTTCCTGAAAACGAGTGGTCATCTGATGTGTGCTCCTGGCCAGATGTTCAGTAACCAGATATTTATACATATCTGATAGAAAAACCCTGTGTATAAACAAAAGAAAACCTAGAAGCATTAAGTCTCTAGATGTTTAGAACTACTTGTTATGAACGGGCATGTAGGCGGGCTACTGCACTCCTGTTAACAAAGGTTTCCGTGTATTTCCGCGTATTCTGATCAGTTTCAATGGATGAGTTTCCATCTCTACATGAAGTCTCCTCCTCACTGTCCCACGTCTGCATATCAGTCATTTACAGTTTCTTATGGTCACTTTTTACTGGATTCAGACTGAAATAATGCTCCGTCCGCTCCCGTGCACCATCTCCTCAGCCCTCTGGTTGTTTTGCACAGAGCCTGCGTGCATGCACCTAATTTAGTATGCATACGTCACATGAAATGGGTCTATATAAGCCCTGTATAAATCTGTATGATGGGTGACTGCCTATATACTCTGTGAGCCTCTGGGTACAAGTCATGGAGGGCCTGCCTTCTCCAGCTCCCCTGAGTTGTAGTAGAGGCCTGGCTCCCTTACCTTCTATCCTGGCCCCTCCGGGTTGCCGCCCTCCCAGCCCCCCTGAAGCCCCGCCCCTGTATATATATATATATATATTTACACACATATGCATAATTTCTACTGCTTCACATAAATCTCTACAATATATTTTCTTATTGAAATTAAATAGCGTGTCACTCATTTTATTTCTTTATCAACATTATTTCACAGATTAACCCCTAGAACAGACGGACTTCTTTGTTTAACTTCTAATCTTGCTTTTGGCTGCATTTACTGGTCTGTAGTGAGAAGTATTTTTAAACGCATTCTGGAAGATCATTTATTTTTTCTTTGAACATTATCTGTGTTCTTTTGTAATAAACAATATCTTTAAATTTCATAAGTTTTGATTTATGAAATAATGGATGTTTGTGGTCATAATATCCTGCTTTGTTTATCAATCGTACAGCCTTTTTTTTTTTTTTGCAATAAAACAATATCATTGCTTATGGTTTTAAAAGTGGTTCTCCAGAGAAGGCATTAAACTTGTCCTCCTGTGGGGGGTTTCAGGGAGTATAGGGTATCAAACCCTCCTGATAGGGACTGTCTGTTCCCTTGACGACCGGAGTCAGAGCTTGGTTGGCATCTCTGGCAGAAAGTCAAAATTGTTTCCTTTGTCACTGATTCTGTTCATAACTTTTATGAACAGAATTTCTAGGCGCAGTCAGGGCGTTGAGGGGGTCCGGTTTGGGGGCCTCAGGATTGAGTCACACTGCTTTTTGCAGATGATGTGGTCGTGTTCACTCCATCATGTCATGACGTTTAACTCTCACAGGATTGGTTCGTAGCCGAGTGAGAAGTGGTCAGCATAAGACTCAGCACCTCCAAATCCATGATTCTCAACCGGAAAAAGGTGGAGTGCCTTCTCCAGGTTGGAGATGAGGTCCTACCCCAAGTGGAGGAGTTCAAGTACTTCAGGGTCTTGTTCATGAGTGAGAGAAGGATGTAGTGAGAGATCTACAGGTGGATTGGTGCTGCAGTGATGTAGAGTCTGCACCATCCGTCGTGGTAAAGAAGGAGCTGAGCCAAAAGGTAAAGCTCTATATTTACCGGTCGATCTTGGTTCCTACCCTCACCTATGGTCATGAACTTAGGGTAATGACTGAAAGAACAAGATCGTAGGTTCAAGCGGCTGAAATGAGTTTCCTCCGTAGGGTGGTTGGGCTCTCACTTAGAGATAGGGTGAGAAGCTCAATCATCCGGGAGGGGCTCAGGGTAGAGCCAGATGAGGTGGCTCGGGCATCTGATGCCCCCCGGACACCTCTCTGGTGAGCTGTTCAGGGCACGTCCCACCAGTAGGCGACCCCGAGGAAGACCCAGGATCGCAGCGTGTCCTGGGAATGACTAGAGATCCCCCGGGAAGAGCTGAACAAAGTGGCCGGGAGAGAGAAGTCTGGGCCTCGGTGCTCATGGATAAGCGGTTGAGGATGGATGGATGGATGGATGGATGGATGGATAAATATTTAAAATGTAAGGACATTTGTTTGGTACATTATTTCTTTGTTGTAGCAATGCTTCTTATTACAACAAGAATCTGACAGATAAAAGATGTGCAGTTAGGGTTGACAAGTATTTAGGTAATATATATAATTTAAAACAATGCTTCTCAAATGGGGGTACACGATGGCACTATGGGGGTACTTGAGAGAGAGAGGGAGAGAGAGGGAGAGAGAGAGAGAGAGAGAGAGCGAGAGAGAGAGAGAGAGAGAAAATATGGTGTTTTATAATGTTTATTTTCAATTTAATATGAAAATCATAATATAATGATGGAAATGATCTTACTTATCTGACGATGATCTTACTACTAATCATCATCATCATCATCATCATGGAAACAGTACATTTATTAATCCAGCAGAGGGCAGCATAACACTGTGTTAATGTGTCCTCAGTAACATTATCACGTGGATGACAGGTGGTCCATGGTTAGATCAGCATGTTTGATTGTTTATGTGAGAAACACATAAATTACAGTTCAAGTCTGACTGTTTGTTCTACCACAACATTCTTTTCCATATTTTTGGATCAATAAAAATATTGAATGAATTAAATATGGGTAACGCCGTAGGGTGACATGCAGGGTTGGGGTCAATTACATTTACGTTTTTAATTATCCATGTTCAATCACAATTCAATTATGATTACGATAATCAGCATTTTTTCCAATTATAAATAAATTACAATTGTTATTTTTTTCCCTGAAAGTCAATTATTATTACACACTCAATTACTAAAGTTCAATTACAATTTGACAAACTTCATCCATTTAGCGTTGTGATTTTTTACGTGTATGATTTCATTTTAGCATCTTTTCATTTATATTTTAGTGCATTTATAATAATATCTAATGTAAAAGCTAGGGATGTCCCGATACAACTTTTTCACTTCCGATACGTTACCGATATTGCATTGTTGAATATTGGCCGATACCGACATCAATCTGATACGATATCAGCACGAATTATACATACTTTTATTACGTATTTTGTGGAATGTTAGAAAAGGTTTGATCAAGTGATGTCACTCAAACAGAGAACAATAGTCAGCAACAGTAGAGATGAGAAAAACTGACCTATTTATTATTAACCAATTGGTTACGAACATTTTAATTTTCAATATAATATCTACACTATTCTACGAATGAATAAATATAATATAATATATATTGGAGATTGTAGATGGAGTCCAATAAAATCCAATATTTGTTTTCTGGCTGATATCGGACTGATATTCGATATCAATATCTGATCTGGACACCACTAGTAAAAGCCCAACGAGAGACAAGAGTTGGAATTTAGCAATAACTATAAACTCTTTGTACTAAACATCAGTTACATTCCCAGTATTGTTACTCTGTAAAATAGTATCATCCCTATTATATCCTAACCCTTACCACCTGTATGAGTGTGAATATTCACTGTCAGGAAGTGAGAAAACTTGATATGAAACACAATTTAATATTTGTTCACTACGTACGTGTATTTGTGTGAGCCAAAGACCTGTTTTGCGTTGAATTAAATTGTAATTGACAGTTTTTTATTGAATTTCCATGGTAATTACAAGTACAAAGTTCATTATCTGACTCAATCATAATTCAGTTACAATTACAATGGTGGCAGATTTTTTAATTTGCAATTGCAATTGTAAATACACCATAATTGTAATAAATGATCATTTTGCGATTACAATTATAAGTGACCCTAACGCTGGTGACATGTACATAAAAATGAAAACATAAGCCAGTTAAAGAAAGCACAACAGTAACAAATCATCCACAATGTGATGCTTTATTCATCCAACGTGCTTAGAGTGGCAAGAATAACACAAGCACAGGTTCACCACTATACAGTATATATACTATATCATCATTTCTACTTCTTTAACTAGCCTAGGTTAGCAGAGTGGGGTACGCAAATTGTCATAGGGGTACATTAATAAAACCTCTTTTTTAAAACTAGAATATAAATGGAGCAGCAGTCAGGAGCCTCCATGCATTGCCGCAAATTACACATTAGCCAATGTAAGACCGTGACAGAGAAACAGTCTCATCAAAAAAAGCACAATTTTGATGAGAGCTACATTGCTTTACTGATTTACATTCCTTACAGATTTTCATTATTTTTTTTATTATTATATATTATTTCTCAACAGGATAGGTAGAATTTAGAGGCCAATTTTATTGTAGGGCTGCATTGTAAATGACATTAATCAGTGGTTCCCAACCTTTTTTGGGTCGTGACCCCATTTTAATATAAAAAAAAAGTGACAAAGTGACAAGATGCATTTTATTGGAACTAGATTTATATTTAAGAAAGTGAAAGAATACACTTTTTTAGGATTGTTTTGTATGGTGTTATGATTTGAAAAATAATAATAAATAAAACATTCTAGAATTACATATTTAATCATTATTTTTTGTATTATTATTATACATTACTAGACATTTCAGGGGACCTCATTTGAATTCCAGGCGACCCGACATGGGGTCACGACCTCAAGGTTGAAAAACACTGCATGACATTATTATGTGTGCAGCGGTAGGGGGTACTTCAGGGTAAATGTCTGAAGAGGGACGGGACTGGGAAAAGTTTAGAAACCACTGAACTGGACCATCTCTGCTACAACCAGTCAAATACACACTGAAATTATAGCTGCTGTGCAGCAATGGATGGGGCCAGGCAATTTATCACCTCTGTGCAAGACAGCTGTGTTCAAAGGCACATTTCAAATAGCTGTCCAAAATTCAGGTATTCAGGTATTATTCAGGTAAAATCCACAGTTTGCATCTAGACCATGGATGCTAAACCAAAATAATGCAAAAATGATAAAGAGGAAATAACAAGAATTTAGACACAAGTATGTTGACCTTCATCAAATTATTCACGTTCAGGTATAAAGAGTATTGATATATTCTACTGAAGTAGAAATACTGTTACATGATTGAAATTGTACTCAAGTACAAGTAAGTCATACATAAAATACTCAAGTACAAGTAAAAAGTAGCTCAATTAAATAATACTCATAGTAAAAGTTATTAGTTACTTTCACATCACCATGTTTATTGTTGGTAATAAATCTTGGTACGGGTCCCTTACATACAGTAAACATCTCATGTATAAACTTAAAAAGGAAGAGACACAATCTACCACAATTTAAACTTAAATAAAATAACAACAATAAATGTATAAAACCAGCCTCTAAGTATAGCTACATTTATGAACTCTAGAACATACTGTATGTACCATGTGTGTAACAACACAATACATAGAAACCACAACCATAGAAAGTGACTTATGAATCATGTTCAATAGTGTCTGTATAAAGTTTATGATTAGACCAAAAAACGAAAATAAAGAAATAATCACAAAAACTAATAAATTACTCAGTAACGGTTGGGTGTAGAAACGTAATAAATTACTTTAGTTCTTTTAAAACACACTTAAGTACAATTACTGATTTAAAAATATACTCAAAAAAGTACAAGTACCCATAAATGTAACTCAAATACAGTAATGTGAATACTTGTAATCCATTACTTTCACCTCTGGTAAATGACTACCTACAGATTAATAATAAAATAAAAAAGCTGAGCTATTGTGTGTATTTCTCCTCTACTGTCCTCTCTACTGTCTTTTTGTTTTGTCTTTAGTCGTTATTACTATTAACCAAGGCTTTATTCTTAGATATTGTCCCACGCTTAATGCAGTGTGTTCATGTGAGCTAATACTGCCTCACACACCTGTGTCTGTGGTACAGTACAATTTTAGTGCCGTAAATCTGTCGTTATCATCTCCTGAGGTTCGTGACCCCCAGGTGGTCGGGACCCCTGAATTGTTCTAAAGAACAAAATGAGCAACAACGCTCTGTGTTCTACTGACTCGGACCCTACATGTGCTTTTTATTGTGTGTCTTTGATGAAGTGAGCAGCTGTTTGGTGCTTTTCATTTTCAAAATATTTTTTTTCATTATTTTAAAAAATATATATTTTAATCAAACTCAGTTTTTAAGTGTTACTGTTTCAATATTATTTTTGTTATAAATCCAAGTTAAAGGCTCTTTGTCTCTACCGGCGACCGTGGCTCAGGTGGTTGAGGGTCGTCTTCTGATCAAGAGGTTGGGGGTTCGATTCCAGTACCTGACTATGTGTCGAAGTGTCCTTGGGCAAGACACGGAACCCTAAGTTGCTCCCAGTGGTCGACTAGTGCCTTGCATGGCAGTCCTGTCCCACTGGTGTGTGAATGTGAATG
This sequence comes from Gouania willdenowi, assembly GCF_900634775.1. NCBI lineage: Eukaryota > Metazoa > Chordata > Actinopteri > Blenniiformes > Gobiesocidae > Gouania > Gouania willdenowi. The sequence continues at coordinate 34,392,169 of NC_041060.1, forward strand.
AGCTGATATGTAAAGCGCTTTGAGACTGTTTCAGTGGTGATAAAGCTCTATATAAATCATGTCCATTTACTGCGTATGATTTAATGTTCTTATTTATTTTAACTGTTGAAACTTATCCCATTCATTTCCAATAGAAATGAATGGGAAAGAAAAAATGTAATAAGTCAAAAAAATTAAAAGTGACAAATTATAAATGCACAAGCATAAATCTCCAATCTCTTCATAGCTTATTTGTCAAAATGGGAAAAACATTGTTATTACTGCATAATTAGTTTAGTTTCTGGGCGAAATAAAAAAATGTACATAACTTACAGTGGAGGCCCAACAAGATGGTTTGTTCCCAGGGCCCAGGATGTAGCGCTACGACCAATCAAAGCGTTGTCATGACATTTTCTCTCTTTGTGTTATTTTGATGTTTGTATTATTATAGCCACCTGCTGACTTTTATTAGTGAAAATACAGGACGCATCACTTTCCATCGTCTCTAAGACGCTTTGTCCACTTTTGACAAATACGCTGTCAAAAAATTCAGAATGTTTACGAGATTTATGCTTGTATAATTTATAATATATTATGCTTTATAATTTGTAACTTTTAAACTTTTGACTTACTACATTTTTTCTTTCCCATTCATTTCTATTGAAAATTTCAGCTTTTTTCAACCTTTTTCAACCTAATTGATAACATACCTGTCAATTGTCCCGTTTTGGACGGGAAACTCCCGTATTTTACCCCTCTTTCCCGCCATCGTCCAGTATTAGTATTTTCCCGTAAATATCCCGTATTTTAATGTAATAATAATTGAAAAATGCCTCACTAAACTGAACGCCGTCACTAGCCTCGCGTTCTTGCGTGCCATCTGAAATGGCCTGGGTTGGTGACAGTTCTCACGATATTAGTGCTGACATCGGCAACAAACCCAGAAACAACTCAGAACAGAGATGATGAATGAAGACGTTCTGGTGAAAAAAGAACTGGTGTAAATACGTTGTGAAATGTGACATAGAGTTTATCTTCATAAAGACCATCAGGATGTGACACAGTTACACGTTCTGTTAGATTAATAACTGATATTTTAACGTCTACCACAGCAGAAGGAACCACGTAAGTCACCATGAAAAATCATCCAATCACAAGCTCCATAAATATACACTGTTTATAAAGTGTTAAATAATGTAAAGTCTGTAATAAATGTGTTTAATAAGTCATTAGTGAATACCAGAGAACCACATGAGTGAGTATGAGAAATTATAATAAAATATATAATAAAATAAAATGTTAATGTCTAACTTAAAGACAAACAATGTGAAGTTAACAGTAAATATGCAACCTGTTGACTTGTATATAAACTGTAAGTATATTAAATAAACACGTGCTTAATAAATCTATTTATGTTTTTATTTAGGCTGTTTTATAATTTAGGAATTAGGGCTGGGCGATACATCGAGATTTCTATTATATATAATAGCTTATTTTGTATCAAAATACCAGTTTTAAGAGTCACTACTTTTACTTCTCAGAACAAAGTCTTAACTCAGAGCTTCCCCATAACAAGTCATATTACAGATTACATATCACTCACACATGCTGTGGCACATATTGATCAGCTGTTTGTTAATAAATGAGCCTGTGTAGCATTTAGCATCAGCTAATTTAACCCAGAATTCTCTTTCTTCTCAGACTTCATTTGAAATAAAATTATCTAGATTTATATCATATTTCACCATTTTGAGAAAATATATTAGATATGAGTTTTGGTTCATATCACCAGCCCTAGTAGGAATGTTCATAGCATTTTAATGTTAATAAAGGTCGACCTACCAGATTATAATCACATCATTGTATTTAGTAAGTGGTTGATAAGTGGATATTTTAGATTTATTGTACGTCTATATTAAATATAAGAGATACTGGAGCTTGGTTGGGGGGGTGGGACGGATCATAGTGGGCGACAGAAAATTTCCCTTATTTTCAAATCCAAAACTTGACAGTTATGAATGATAATTTTCAGCTATTGCTAGTTAGTTAATGCTAGGTTAATGCCAAGGCTAGGCTTATGATATTGCTAAGTAAATTCTAATGCTAGGTTAATGCTATTGCTAGGCAAATGCTAATGCTAGGTTAGTGCTAATGCTAGATTCATGCTCATGCTAGGCTAATGCCATTGCTAGACTAATGCTTGGTTAATGGTAATGCTAGGTTAGTGCTATTGCTAGTTGAATGTTAATGCTAGGTTAATGTCAATGGTATACTTATGTTATGGCTAGGTAAATGTTAATGCTAGGCTTATATTAATGCTAGGTTAATGCTATTGCGAGGCAAATGTTAATGCTAGGTTAATGGTAATGCTAGGCTAATGCTAATGTTAACACTAGGTTAATGCTAATACTAGATACATGCTAATGCTAGGCTAATGCCATTGCTTGGCTAATGCTAGGTTAGTGTTAATGCTAGGTTAATGCTAATACTAGATGCATGCAAATGCCAGGTTAATGCCATTGCTTGGCTAATGCTAGCTAATGCTATTGCTACTTAATGCTAATGCTCATGCAGTGTGACTCGAGTCAGCACCTGCATCCTCACTTGTCTTTTCTTCAGGAAATATTCTGGTTGATGCTGTCTTCCCACACATACAGCTGACGGCAGGTTCTCACCTTTAGCTCCATCTGACCTTCATGTATTCACACACGTACACACACACACACACACACACACACACACACACACACACACACACACACACACACACACACATCCGCTCTCAGCACAAACCACAACGCCCTCCGTCTGTGACGCAGAGCTCTCGCTGCAGCTACGACCGCATCCTGTGGAAACACCACAGCACTAAGTTTCCATCAGCCTTCGTTAGCGTGAAGATAGAAAAGAAAAGCACATCCGCTCAGCATTAAAACCACCAAGCATTCATTTAGCAGCTGGATAAAGTTGTAGGTCGACTACCACACACTGACATACATCCAACCTTTATCAAGATAGAATCAGAGACCATAATTCCAGTTTTACTGGAACTATTCTTATGAAGCTTAAATTATTCATTTCGCCAAATCTCCATTGGAAAGACAACATTTATTTTTATTAAATTATCAACATTCATGTCAGCATTAATAATAATGTCCAATCTGAGCATTAACAGCAAACAATAAAGGCTTTGTGTGTTTTGTTCTTGTTGTTTTTGTTGTTGTTGTCGTCGACGTCATTGTCGTTGTTGTTGTCGTTGTTGTTGTTGTTGTCGTTGTTGTTGTCTTCATCGTTGTTGTTGTTGTTGTTGTTGTTGTTGTCTTCATCGTTGTTGTTGTTGTTGTTGTTGTCTTCATCGTTGTTGTTGTTGTTGTTGTCGTTGTTGTTGTTGTTGTCGTTGTTGTTGTTGTTGTTGTTGTCTTCATCATTGTTGTTGTTGTTGTTGTGTTGTGGTATATTTTTCTCTTATTTTGTGAATCTATGATGTTTTGGAGGTATAAAGAGTACTGATATATTCTACTTAAGTAGATACTGTGATTTGATTGAAATTGTACTGAAGTACAAACAAAAGTAAGTCATACATAATATACTCAAGTATAAGTAAAAACTACGGGTAGCTCAATTAAATAGTACTAAAAGTCATGTATTATTTATTTATTGTTGGTAATACATTTTTCCACGGTTCCCTTGCATACAGTAAACAATTAATGTATAAACTTAAAAAGGAAGAGATGAAATCTTGGACAATTTGAACTTCATTTATTTTCCACAAAGGCATCTGTTTAAAATAAAAGGTTTGTCAAAAAGTACAATTTCATTTATTTTTTTAATAAATAACGATCAGACACTAAGTATAGCTACATTTATGAACTCTAAAACTGAGAAAATAATCAAAATTCAATGCTGTTTTGGCGCAGTGTATTACGTTTAATCTGATTGGTCGGCTCTGATGTGATGCATTCGATTGTTGTCTGGTCATTTAATTTTTTGTAGTTTCACAATGTCTGTTGGTCATTTTAAAACAAAATAATTATAATTTACTCAGTAACAGTTGGGTGTAGAAATGTGACAAATTACTTTATTTATTCACTTCAGTGCAAGTGAAAATAGTGATTTAAAGGGGCAGTATTATGAAATATTCACTTAATAGTGGTTTTGCTACAGTGATATACAGAACTTTAGCCTCATTCAGAGGGCCAAAGTTGAAAAAGTTCTGTTTTCTCCCTCCCTTGTTATTCCACATTTTGTAAAAAGTCAGCTCCAAACGAGTCAGTTGGATTTTTCTGGCATTGTGATGTCATAAGGTAGAAACCCCTCCTCCTGACATTCTTGGCTCCTCCTACCCTACATAAGAACGTGAGCTCCTCCCTCTCAAACTGCCTTATAGCTAAAACAAAAACTGAGGTTTAATATAGAATACATATTATACTTTATTGTCATATTTGTAAAGCTACATACACCAAATGTGTTCTCTGCATTTAACCCCTCCCTGAGGAGCAGTGGGCAGCCACGGAGTAGAACTCAGGGAACAGTTCCACTTTTAGTAGCAGTTATATCGCCTCTTATTGCCTTTGACATGATCTTGCGTGTTTGTGACCCAATGCGATGCAGCGGTTGGACAAAACAATGGACTATTCCTGTAGTTAATATAGTTGAGGAGGAGAAGAAAGTGAGTGTTAATGATTTACTGCCGCTGCTGCTGTGATAAACACACACCGTGGAGCAGTGTTTGTCTGACTCACAATCACAATAGCTGCTTAAATATCCATGTGTTTTACTGTAATCTGCAGTTTTTTGGCTGAAAACAATAACAACAGTGTGTGCATATAAAAAAATCGCTATGGGTCACCCTCTATAACTGCAAGGCATGAAGTCTGCGTCTAAGGACACGCCCACTCATATGCATGAAGGCCCCAAAACAGCCTGTTTTTAGGAGTTTTAGCCTCTGAAAAGTCACTTTCAGAGCGCTCCTAACTTTGGGAAAATAAAGCTCAAATACTATGTTGTTGGGGTTCTTAGAACAACTGGAGATAAGCAAAAAATAGCATTATACTAGACCTTTAAAAATATAATCAAAATAGTGCAAGTATCCATAAAACCAATTCAATTAAAGAAACGTGAGTACTGTTAATTTCACCTCTGGTTTTGTGCATTTTTGTTTCCAATTTATGTATTTAGTTACGTGTGTTACGGTAGTTTTTTTGAGTATTTTTTGTCTCATTCCATGTGTTTTTCTCTCATTCTTGTATACTTTTGTGTTTTTGAGCATTTTTGTTCTCGTTTTGTCTGTTTCTGGAGTAATTTTTGGTGTTTATTTTGAGGGCCACACACAATTAGAGCTGCATGTGTGTTTTTGGATCCATTATATGTATTTATGTCATTATTTTATGTATTTTTCTGTTCTTTAGTTTATTTTGTGTCATTTTTGTGTTGTTGGTTTTTTGTGTCATTTTTTTTTTTGCCACATTTACTACTATTACTACTACTTTACTACTATTACACGCAGCAGTATTTTTTGCCTATGACTGGTAGAACACATTGGACGGTATATTTGTGTGATGTTGTTCAACACTACAGCCCAAAGCAAGGAAGCAACTTTCTGTTTGCACCTGATTAGTATTTGTCATGTCACGCATGCAGTTTTTTTTTTACATATTGTTGTTACACACATGTTACAGGACTTTTGCTGAATCAAGGTTTACAATAAAATAGAAAATCCTACTTCCCACATACAAATAATCATCAAATTTAGCACAAAGCTCCAGTCTCAGCAGCAAAAACAGGCTTATTGTCCTGAAGGTGGAGCTACATCAAGCCCCTACATTTCAACATTTTAAAAATTCAGAAAAATCAACCATATGTGATACAGATTTGCAACTTTCACCAAAACGTAGCCCAGACACTGAAGAAACTTTTTTTTTTACCTTGAACTCTCTTGTAAATAAAAAATTACATCACAGTTTTTTCAGGAAATGAGAAACATATTAAACCTATCTCCTCCCACATGTTTTGCTGATTTGTCACTAAACGTGTTCATCTTCAGACTGTCCTCCACAAACCACCTAAACATATATCTGCTACATACATTTTTAATGTTCTTTAAAAATTAAACAAATTAAGGGTCATTTTAGGTAATGTTTGGGAAATATCCAAATTTTATCTCCAAGATTCCGTCTTGAAGATAAAATTTTTACAGCATTTTGATTTTCACTCTCATGCTAACAATTGGTATCAATGTAAAAATGTCATTTTTAAACATTGTTTTTCACTGATGGAGCCAATAAATTATTGTTATAAACAAATGACCAACATCTCCATGCTGTCTGCATGAAATTTGTGTATTTCTGGAATTTTTGTCAAAAATTGTATTTTTAAAATCTGACTTTGAACATTAAAAGGTGGTTTAATTATGCCTAATATTGCCTGGCCCAAACCATTGCTGCACAGCAGCTATAGTATAGGATTACCATTACAATAACACACCACCAGTATTAGCTGGAAAACAACCACACACATTTAGTGGAGCAAATAAATACATTTTTTCACTAAAACACTTAATAAGTTAATAATGAAAGTATTGCATTTGGTTTCAATCGTCACCAGTTTTTAAAGACAATCACGTGTCCACTCAAAATTTAAAAACGTATTATTTGTTTTAAATTTTCAGAACCAAGTTGACATGTAATCCAAAGCCTAGCAGACAACAAGCTGACTGCTCTTTTATCCTCGTTCAGATAAGGTGGTTTATATTCTCTGTGAGCCAAAATGTTTCAAACTCCCAAGGTTACTTTAATAATATTAACAGATTATTAATTCATTAAAACAGCATATAAAACAATTTAAACTGCTTATTAAACCATTTCAACTGCTTATTAAACCATTTAAACTGCTTATTAAACTGTTAAACTATATAAACTTAAAATCTTTCAACTGCTTATTAAACTGTTAAACTATATAAACTTAAACCATTTAAACTGCTTATTAAACTATTTAAACTGCTTATTAAATTGTTTAAACTGCTTATTAAACTGTTTAACTAAATAAACTTAAACTCTTTAAGCTGCTTATTAAACCATTTAAACTACTTATTAAACTCTTTAAACTGCTTATTAAACTGTTAAACTATATAAACTTAAACCATTTAAACTGCTTATTAAACTATTTAAACTGCTTATTAAACTGTTAAACTATATAAACTTAAACCATTTAAACTGCTTATTAAACCATTTAAACTACTTATTAAACTATTTAAACTGCTTATTAAACTGTTAAAAATATATAAACTTAAACCATTTAAACTGCTTTTTAAACTATTTAAACTGCTTATTAAACTGTTAAAAATATATAAACTTAAACCATTTAAACTGCTTATTAAACTATTTAAACTGCTTATTAAATTGTTTAAACTGCTTATTAAACCATTTAAACTACTTATTAAACTATTTAAACTGCTTATTAAACTGTTAAAAATATATAAACTTAAACCATTTAAACTGCTTATTAAACTATTTAAACTGCTTATTAAATTGTTTAAACTGCTTATTAAACCATTTAAACTACTTATTAAACTATTTAAACTGCTTATTAAACTGTTAAAAATATATAAACTTAAACCATTTAAACTGCTTATTAAACTATTTAAACTGCTTATTAAACTGTTAAAAATATATAAACTTAAACCATTTAAACTGCTTATTAAACTATTTAAACTGCTTATTAAACTGTTAAAAATATATAAACTTAAACCATTTAAACTGCTTATTAAACTATTTAAACTGCTTATTAAACTGTTAAAAATATATAAACTTAAACCATTTAAACTGCTTATTAAACTATTTAAACTGCTTATTAAATTGTTTAAACTGCTTATTAAACCATTTAAACTACTTATTAAACTATTTAAACTGCTTATTAAACTGTTAAAAATATATAAACTTAAACCATTTAAACTGCTTATTAAACTATTTAAACTGCTTATTAAACTGTTAAAAATATATAAACTTAAACCATTTAAACTGCTTATTAAACTATTTAAACTGCTTATTAAACTGTTAAAACTATATAAACTTAAACTATTTAAACTGCTTATTAAACTATTTAAACTGCTTATTAAACTGTTAAAACTATATAAACTTAAACTATTTAAACTGCTTTTTAAACTATTTAAACTGCTTATTAAAATGTTAAAACTATATGAACTTAAACCATTTAAACTACTTATTAAACTATTTAAACTGCTTATTAAACTGTTAAAAATATATGAACTTAAACTCTTTAAACTGCTTATTAAACTCTTTATTTAATAATGTCATATTCTACTGTGATACATTATTTTTTGTATCTCTCGTGACTCAAAGCTAGCAAACACTCATGTGTTGTGAAGCTGAATCATCCATAGATTTGTGGTGAGGTCAAACCAACAGAAAACATGCAGCAGCAAAGAAAACAGGAAACAGGAAACAGGAAACATAAACAGGAAACCGCAGGAAGTGCAAAGCTGCCAAACCATGAACTTTTTATCATCTGTTTCAAACTCTAGTCAGTTAAAAAAAACAAAAAAAAAACGCTGCAGCCAGTCATTACCATCTCTCATCAATTCACACCTAAAGTTTTTAAGGTGACTTTTTTGCATTAAAAAATAATGAAATAGATGTTGCACTAAAATCTAAATAATCTTAATCAATTCAAAGACCAAAAAAACAAACAAACCAACATTAACTTAAAAAAAAAAAAAAATGATTAAATACTAAATGTATAGAAGCTTAGATTCCAGCCCCACACTGAGCATGTCTCATTTTAGTTCACAGGACGCAGTTTTTATTCAAAAAAATAAGCAATTTTCACATTATTGTGCCCTATATTTGCACTAGCGCATAAAAATAATGTAAAACACTGACATTATCCAAGCAATAAGAGACATATATCAGTCCCTGAAGGATCTTCACTGCAACATTCTTTGATTTTAAAACCACTTTTCATTTATTTTGGGGAAATCTATTAAAATACTGCATTAATGCAGCAGATGGAGAGAAAATGACTAATTTTCCTTAAGGCAAGGCAAATTTATTTGTATGTATTTCATACACAAGGCAACTCAATGTGCTTTACATGATCAAAAAGTGCAACAGAAAACATTCATCAGCTTAAAATCAATAAGAAAATTTAAAATCATCAGTAAAATCATTTAAAATGATCAACAAACACATTACATCATCAACATGACCAAAAATCTCTCTCTCAATCATACGCAGTTTGTTCCACTTCTTTGCAGCATAACAACTAAACGCAGTATCACCATGGTTACTGTGAGCCCTGGGCTCCACTATCTGACCTGTGTCCATAGATCTGAGAGACCTGCTGGGTTCATACCTGACTAACATCTCACTGATGTATTCTGGACCAAACCCATTCACACATTTATAACCAGCAGCAGAACTTTAAAGTCTATTCTGAGGCTGACTGGGAGCCAGTGTAAAGACTTTAAAACTGGACTAATGTGCTCTGATCTCTTTGTTCTGAACCAGCTGTAGCTGTTTGATGCTCTTTTGGGGGATTCCTGTCAGAAGACCATTACAATAGTCCAGTCTGCTGGAGATAAAAGCATGGACCAGTTTCTCCTGATCTTTCTGAGCCATTAAACCTTTCACTCTGGAGATGTTCTTTAGGTGGTAGAAGATGTTTTTGTGATAGATTTGATCTGATGCTGAATGTAAGATCTGAGTCAATCAGAACACCAAGGTTTTTGACTTGGTCTTTAGCTTTTAAAGATCCAGACTCAGATACTTGCTGACAGCAGTCCTCTTTTCCTTGTTACCAAAGACAATCACCTCCATCTTGTCATGGTTTAGTTGAAGGAAGTTTTCACTCATCCATCAGTTTACTTTTTCTAAGCAGTCACACAACACCTCAATGGGACCATGGTCATCTGGGTTCAGTGATAGATATAGTTGTGTGTCATCTGCGTAGCTCTGATAATCAACCTTACAGTTCTGTAAAATTTGTCCTAAAGGAAGCATGTAAAGACTAAACAGAAGAGGTCCAAGAACAGATCCCTGAGGAACCCCACAGGACATTGGTAATCTGTCAGATTCAAAGTTTACAATGTTTACAAAATAACTTTGATCCTCCAAGTAGAACTTAAACCATTGCATTACTTTAACATTTAGTCCAACCCATGTTTACAATCTGTGTAACAAAATTGTATGATCTACAGTGTCAAATGCAGCACTTAGATCCAACAGAATGAGAACAGATACTTTTCCTGAATCAGTGTTCAACCTTATGTCATTGATCACTTTGATAAGAGCAGTTTCAGTGCTGTGATGAGAACGAAAACCTGACTGAAATTTATCAAATATTTTGTTGAATGTTAAGAATTGACTCAGTTGGTTGAAGACCACCTTCTCAATGATCTTGGCCATGAATGGAAGGTTCTGATTGGTCTATAGTTAGCCAGTATAGAGGCATCCAGTGTTCTCTTTTTTAACAGAGGTTTAACAGCAGCTACTTTCAGGGATTTTGGTACGGTGCCTGATTGGAATGAGCAGTTAATTATCTGACACAAATCAGTGACAATTGACTTTACAACAGTTTTAAAGAAGTTTGAGGGTATTGTGTCAAGGCAACACGTTGATGGATTCAGCTGCTGAACAGTCTCCTCTATTGATTTTGGGTTCACTGTAATAAACTCTAACATTGTAGTTGACTCATCCCTCAGTGGTTGAAGCTGTTCAAGCTTTTTGTTATTTTGCTGGTTTGTTCTGATGTTTGACCTTATTGATTGTATTTTTTTATTGAAATATACAGCAAATTCATTGCATTTTCCAGCTGACAGTAATTCAGGGGCTATCTGATCTGGGGGGGTTGTGAGCTTTTCAATTACAGATAACAACATGCGAGAGTTGTTGACATTTTTAGCAATAATTTCCGAAAAGTATTGCTGCCTCGCTTTGAACAAGCCATCATTGAATATTCGCAGACTTATTTTGTACAGTTCTAGATGAATTTGGAGTTTTGTTGATCTCCATTTACGCTCAGCTCTTCTACAGTCAGATTTCAAATTCATTATCTCAGTCCTCCTCCAAGGTGTTTAGGTGTTTTGTAGATCTTTGTTGAGTGTTTTAAAGCACCACAAAGTGAAGTGGTTTCATATGAGTGTGTAGGTTTGACCACAGACTGTGTTACTATGGCAACTGGCAGTTTTTACTCTTTGATGAAACGAGAACCTGTTTTTACTGAGCCGGACTATCAGGTTAAACGTGGGAATAACCCTGAGCTGGGTTTGATGAAATACCCCCTTAGTGTTTTTTCTGTATTTTTGTTGTCAGTTTTTAGACTTATTGTGTATTTTGTTCTTGGTTTTGTACATTTGTCCATCTTTTGTTTTAGTTTTGAGTCTTGATTTTTATTTCTTTGCACATTTTTGAAGTCTTTTTGTTAATTGTTCTGTTGTTCTGTGTGTATGTGTTGCTGTCTTGTCATTTTGTATTTCTTGTTGTTATTTTTGTGTATATTATTCAGGGTTGGGGTCAATTCCATTTTTCTGTAACAATTAAGTTTTCAATTACCCATGTTCAATTATTACAATTCAATTACGATTACAGTGACCAATTATTTTTAATCCTCAGAAAGTCAATTACAATTACGTTCTCAATTACTAAAATTCAATTACTGAGCCTGAAATAAATAACCTAATAAAAGTGAACATTTCTCTTGTGTTAGCTTTCTGTTAGCATCTCTAATGCTGACTAGTCCTAAATCAGCTGTAAAACACAATACAAACTCTGATTTATTTCTTATCTATTGGTTATCCTTTTAGGCTTCCAAATCAATGAAAATATAGGTTTTAATTAAGGATGTCACGATCCGATCACATGATTGGAAATCGGGCCCAATCACGTGGTTTCAGACTCGATCGAAATTGGACGTTAGTTCCCGATCAGGACTCGGATATATATGTATATTTATTATCATTATAGGGGTGGGCGCTATACCGGTTCATACCAAATACCGGTATATATTTTTGTTTTGATATACATTTTTAATATACCGCCGTACCAATATATTGATTACACAACATTCTGAATGCTACGCTGCGCCGCGTTAGACCGGAGCCTAGTGTTCGAAGGCATGTTTGTCTGCACGTGCATGTGCTCGCGCCAGTGTTTGTGTGATTTGCACACGCATGTTTGTGTGTGAGAATAGACCAAGGTGTCAAACTCATGGCCCGCAGGCCAAATTGGGCCCTTTTGAGCATCCAATTCGGCCCCAAAGAGAAAGTAAAAATTATAGAGAAAACATGAATCATTGTGTAAATGAAACTCAACACTCCTGGTGCCTTTTTCACATGATGCAGTCATATTTAGTGTTGAAAAAAACTCCAATTATTCCATAATATTTCCCTTAAATAAATAGTAATTGGTCACAAGATCTAGAAAAATTAAAGTGAAGATATTGTTGGGACTGATATTTATCACTTATTGCAAGAATATTGATGGTTTCTTACATAATTTGTATTTTATGTATACGTAGAAGTGTAAACTTGTGCACAATAATGTTGAAATAACTCATTTTCATGCATAAAATCTGTGACCTACAAGATCAAACTGCTCCATATTTGACTCCTGAACTAAAATGAGTTTGACACCCCTAGAATAGACCATCCTAAGTTAATCTACTGCAGTATTTATTATAACAAACGCCTACAACAGGACGTGTAGGTGTGCTCTAAATCAACCTCTATCTGCAGACATCACACACTTTATTTAATAAACAGCTGATACTTTACATGCTCTGCACCTGCAATGACAACAAAATAAAGTTGTCATACTTTTCATCAAGAAAAACATACATTTTAATGGGTGAAACTAAATGAGGAGAATAAACATTAAGAGTACAGTTCCTAAAAACACATTACTGGCCTTACTTTACAGCACTTTTATTTTATTATTTGTTAACATGCCTGTTGGGTATTTTAAGATGAGACACTGTTCATTTCTATATTAGACATATTTATTTAATATTATTTAATCTTGCACTAAAGTCTAAAGTGAATTTTCATTTAATTTATTGCTTGATTGATCAAGCTACGTCACAGAAGTGTTCTGTTTAGGGTTGAATGTTAAAATAAGGTGAATAAAATAAATAATGAACCTCCTGGATCTGTTTTTTTTTTTTTGCTCTTCATTATCTTTTTAATGTATTATAGAAATATTGGATCGAGACTTGGTATCGGCCAATTCTCATAATCAAAGGACTCTGGGACAAAAAAACCTGATCTTGACATCCTTAGTAATATTTAATATTTAATATTTATGATGTGGGAAACTGAGCCTTTTTGTGTCAGTATATTCCTAGAATTGTTTCAAATGGTAAAATGTGAGAAAGCTTGATATAAAACGTATTTAGATAATTATTAACTACATATATGTGTATAACTGTACATAAAGAACTGTAACATGGTTCAGCAGTTTCACGTTAAATCATAATTTACAATTTTTATAGAATTTTCACGGCAGTTACAATTACAAAGTCGATTACCTAAACTCAATTACAATTTACTCACGAATACGACAGCAGCACATTTTTTAAATTACAATTACAATTATAATTATGCCACAATTGTAATTCATTTTCAATTTTGTGATTACAATTATAAATGACCCCAACCCTGATATCAGTGGAATCATTTTAAGTGATTTACAGTTATAGCAAAACAATTTCTCAGGAAAAACTCAACAGTGAAATTTGATTAATTATTAAGTGGAATCTACAAGATTCATAACGTGCAGAAAGGAAAAAACAGTCAGTTTCAGTTTTTATTTATTTTTTATTATTAAAAACTCACAGAACTAATATCACAAACAATGTATTCAGAAGATAAAAAAATGTAGCTGCAATATTCAGAAAAAAGATGTTTAAGAAAAGGTTTTTATAACAAATGTTTTTTTGTGTTTTTTTTTCAATTTATTTTTATATGAACAGGACAAAGCGTATACAGGAATATCAAAGTGAGAAATACAAATATAGAACACTATATATATGTATATATGTATATATAGTCTGCGCAGCGTCTCATTTGGCATCAGAACCAACGATGGTGAATCGATGAACGTTGGTGATCATCTTCTCTCTGCAAGTGAAAAAAAAACCAGAAAAAGTTCAAAGTCAATGCAAGGAGTGCTTTCTTTCTTTTTCTCTTTCTTTCTTTTGATAATGTGGATTAATATTCATGGTTTCTTTATTCACACACTATAATTAAATGTCCAATAGTTCTTACTTTACAATAATAAAATATATTCAGGTCAACTTTTTCAGTTCAACAGTTTCTGAACGTCTGATTTAAATATAATAATTACGTGAGTGAAAAGAGACAAATCAGATATAAATAAATCACTCAGATTAACACTAAAAATACTGTCTGAGAGAAAACGTGCACAAAATTTAAATAATTAACAAATAACAATAACTCTGTTTTAAATATTAAACTTAATACAGATTAAACAACTCGTACACATATAGCTAATAAATCAAACACAATAAACCCCTAAATAATAAACAATAATGAAGCAATCAATAATATCATTTGTATTGTTTTCTATCAGCAGTAAATTTAATATTTAACCAATTACAATAAACTGATTGTTTGATTTGTAAATATAAAACATCTTCTAATTAAAAAAATACTGTTTTATAAACTTTATAAATATATGCTTTGACCTTTATAATGCATGTATATCTTTATCTCATAACAAAAGCAGTCACATGACCCAGCCATGTGTCAGCCAAAGGAGGAGAAACTATAGATAACAACATAGAATAAAAATGGTGAGAAAACTAGGTTCGAGGCCCAGGAGTGAGACGACCCTGAGGCCCACAGCTGTGTTTTAGATGAATGCCTGTTATATCTTATTGATTTAATATTGTTGTTGATTCATTTTATGTTCATCTCTAATAAATTGATTGATTGATTCAGCAAAACGTCTGACTATGTCTCTGTGTGTGTGTGTGTGTGTGTGTGTGTGTAATCTATACTGAACACAAGAGTATCTGATAACTCTAACATTCTGAGTAAATCCTACTTCCCACGTGTGAACAAACACCACATTAATCACAAAGCTCCAGCTGTAAAAACAGGCCAATCATCCTATAGGTGGCGCTACCACAAACCTCTGAAGTTCAACCTTTAGAGAATTCACAATAAATCTCATCATGTGCTACAGATTTACAACTTTCACCAACATGTAGCGACTACAACATGTTTGTGTCAAACTCAATTCTTATTTATTTTATTTATTTATTTATTCAGTTTATTTCCGACATGGTTACATTCACTTTTTTTTTTTTTGTAACATGCCGAAAAAGGACACGAGAGAAGCAGTTTGCTTATCTGGGTCCCGTCCCCTGTGTTATCATTTATGGTCCCTCCTGATGTGGGACCAACACTGACCTTTATGACCTTCATGTTTTAATCATTTCAATCATCATTTTGTGTTTTTTTTTTTGTGTCATTTAGTGTGTTTTGTTTGTCTGTTCTTTTTATTATTCACTACATTTTTCTCTTATTCCGTGTGTTTTTGTGTGTTGTTGGTATTATTTAAATTATTCTCTCTCAGTGTGTTTGTTTTTGGTGTCGTTTTGTATGTTTTGTGTATTTTGTCGTGTTCTTGTGTAATTTTCTCTCATTTAGTGTGTCTTTGTTGTTGTTTTGTGTGTTGCTGGTAATATTCAGTATGATTATCATTTTTAATTAAAAATAAATGTAATAAAACTCTATATTTTTAATGATTTCAATTGTGAATTTTCCTCTGTCTCTCTCAAGTACCCCCTGTAGTGCCATTGCGTACCCCTAAGGGTACACGTACCCCCATTTGAGAAACACTGCTTTAGATCATCCAAATCAGCACACAGGAAAAAGTAAAAATGGCAGAGAATACTGAAATATTTCAGTGGTAGTTATCATTGTCCCTCCAAATACACACATTTGATAAAATAACACAATATTTGCAGAGAATTCTGTGCGTACATCACATGACTGCAGTCGTATTTTATTGCAAAATGTGGAAATATTAACTCAATTTTTCTGAATTCCAAGCATTTTCCCCACAAAACTCTTCTAAATTACCAAAAATTGGCCACAAAATGAAATATTTTTGAAGTGTTGATCATACAGGGACTGATATCAGTCGTTTATTACTTGGATAATGTCGGCACCGTTTAAACTGTATATATCAGTTATAGGTAGAGGGGAAAACGAGGGTACATTAGTGTTAATATTCCTAGCTTTATTAATCTGTGGCCCACTTGAGCTCAAACCACACTGTGTTTAGCTTCTGAACAAAAACCTTTTTAACCAGTTGTTGCTGAATTGACACCAAACTTGTTACAGCTCAGTTACAAAGTCAAGTACACTTAGTAATTATTCCTAAATACATTTTCAATGTTTAGGGAAAAACATTTCATTGTAGATGACATTCAGAATCAGCCTTTAAACGCTAACAGCTGCTGTCTTACACACATGTGACTGGATCAGTTCATTAGTAAAGTTACAGGTAGCCTAATTCATTTAAACCTCTTATTAAATCATTTCAACTGCTTATTAAACTATACTTTGTTCAAGACAAATTACACTTTAACTTTGTGACATTTAATTTGATTTTATTGTGCTTTCGATGACATTTTGTTTCATGGTTTTAATTCCTCTACGTTCACAGGTGGAAGGATTTAAGCAGCTGAGTTAAAATAACCTGTGCTTCATAACAGACAAATAATTGTGACGAATCAAAAACATAAACGATAGATTAGTCGACTACAAAATGAATGGGTAGAGCAGCTCTAGTTGACATAGAGCATCATAGAGTTTAATCCTGGACTGCAGTAAAGTTAGAACGAACATCTCCACACTCTACTTGTTGCTCAGAATTTGACCTAAAAATGACCTTTTTTCTCCTATTACGTTCCTCTTATAGAGATAATGATGAGCAGCAGTTAAAAGAATTAAAAGAATAAAGTGTTGGTCACTCACACTGACTGATCCACAGGCGCACAGTCATCAGGGTGTTGAAGATCACCGTCTTAATGAAGACAACTCGAAGGCCGAGAATGATCAAAGCTGCCAGATTCATCGTCTCATCTGCAAACAACCAACACTGATGTTCAACCACTCTTTAGATGATGTGATGGACTCAGTGAAGGTCAACACTGATGTTCAACCACTCGTTAGATGATGTGATGGACTCAGTGAAGGTCAACACTGATGTTCAACCACTCTTTAGATGATGTGATGGACTCAGTGATGGTCAACACTGATGTTCAACCACTCGTTAGATGATGTGATGGACTCAGTGAAGGTCAACACTGATGTTCAACCACTCGTTATTTAGATGATGTGATGGACTCAGTGAAGGTCAACACTGATGTTCAACCACTCGTTAGATGATGTGATGGACTTAGTGAAGGTCAACACTGATGTTCAACCACTCGTTAGATGATGTGATGGACTCAGTGAAGGTCAACTCACCTGGTTCTAACGTGGTTCTGTCTGCTTGAGCCGACACGTTCTCTGAAACACATGATTATAGTAGATTATTAACTACAGTATTGATTGTAATTTGGCTGTCAAACTTATTTTACCCTCTGATCATCTTTGTTTCCTAAAGTCACTTTTTAGGTGTTTTTATTTGTTTGCCTTTCAATAATACGGTCATTTTTAAGACTAGTTGTATGTAATTTTGCGACTATGGTTTTTTCATTTTTATTTGCTTAATTCCAAAGTCCCGTGTATTGGAAGTGTATAGAAAAGGAGATATACTGTACGTATGTATGCATCATACTGACACGTAGATGCCCCATTGACTCCCATTGTAAGCACATATTTTTCATATTCTGTATATGACATAATATAATGCGTTTTCAATTAATACCTAATAGATCCAAGCCTCTACCTTCAAAATAAAGGCAAAATGTTTCATGTGTAATGACCCTAACAACCAGAGATAAATGCATACAATTTTTTGGAAATTTCTGTGAAGGCCTTGATTTATTATCTGGAAAAACATACAAGTGTATTTTTATCTTCTTTAAAACTGTCCTTGTGCCAAAAATAATAATGCATTAAATAAATCCTGCTATCAATTAATATATAATAATTTCATCAACAATATTTCACTGAAAACTAGATGTTCTCGTGATAAAAAGTCCATAGAAACATAAACATGCTTTGAAAATAATAATACATTTTATATCTATGGGTAAGTCTGAAGTAGTTTAAAAGATCTGATGCAGTGGAAGTAAAAAAAATCATGTACATTTGTATAGAACTTTTTAATGTACATTTAGAGGAGTACACAAAGGTTAAACAAGGTTTTTATATTTCAAAAGAAATGTTTTAAAAATGTTGGATTCTCTGATAGATTGTCTTTATCTGGTCCTTTGTTTAGAAAATACAACTTTTTGTCCATTTTAATGTTAACATTTTTATTGTTTATTCATGTGCCAGGGTTGGGCTCAATTACATTTTTCAGTTACAATTATGTCTTCAATTACCCATGTTCAATCGAAATTCAATTACGATTACAGTGACCAGCATTCTTTCTAATTACAATTAAAATATGATTATTTTTTTATCGTAAGAAAATAAATTACAATTACATTCTCAATCACTCAAGTTCAATTACAATTAATCACAATTACTGAGCCTAAATTAAATAAGCTAATAAAAATTAACCTTCCTCTTGTGCTAGCTTTCTGTTAGCATCTCTAATGCTAACTGGTCCTAAATCAGCTGTAAAATACACTAAAAACAAATATCTATCATTTAATTTATCTCCTATCTAGTTATTCTTCTTAATCAATAAAAATATAGGTTTTAATATTCATACTGAGCATTCTTTTGTCACTATAGCCCTGGATTTATTTTCTTAAATGGTAAAATGTGGGAAAGCGTGATATGAAACATATTTTAATAATAAATTAGAATTGTACATAGAACTGTAACATGGTTTCCCAGTTTACATTAAATTATTATTGACAATTTTTATTAAAAAAATTGTCAATTATCTGAATTTAACTAGAAGGATAAGCAAATGGACTAGATTTATTTAATTGTCATTCCTTAAACACAACATTAAATAGCTTCACTTATAATTAACAATTTCATTATATTTTTTAAATACATTTTAATAAATCCATTTGGTAACACTTTATATTAAGGTACACCTATTCACCATTAATTAGCTGCTTATTAGCATGCTAATTAGTAACATATTATTAGCTCCTTGTATCTTAATATAAAGTGTTCCTATTCATTCTAATAAAGTTTAAATTATGAAAATGTTTCCCCAAACTCAACTTGTCCAATATAATATAATATAATATAATATAATATAATATAATATAATATAATATAATATAATATAATATAATATAATATAATATAATATAATATAATATAATATAATATAATTTTAGCTTTAACAAATAAACTTTACGATTTAACTTTAATTTGACATTTTTTTTTAACTACTACTAAAGTTTAGTTTTTGAAGAAAATCCTTGAATCCAGAAACTCAACAACAGCAGCAAACGGAGTAAAAAAGCTGTAACTACTCTACGTACAGTCGTGCTCTCACAACCAGAGTTTTATATGAAATGACCTCGTGACCCCTGACGTCACCACCCCACGGTGCAACTGGACCATCTCATGCTTACTTTCACACTGCGATGCACCGTCCACGGGGAAGATGACCTGGTTGTACAAAGCCCAGTCGGGGGGGATTTTGACCGCCTCAGGTCCTTTAGAAAACTCATCTCCATAGTCGTCATGATTGGAGCTGCCATTGCGTCTGCTGAAACCTGTGGCTAAACATGCTGAGTCATTGCGTTCTCCCACTTTGTAGAAGGATGGTTCGGTGACTTGCCCTGAAACACACAAAAACACACAAAACAATCAACGCACAAAGAGAGAGAGAACACAAATCAATCAACACAACACCAGAGGTGTTAAAAGTACTAATATATTCTACTGAAGTACAAGTACAAGTACGTCATACATAAAACACTCAAGTACAAGTAAAAAGTAGCTCAATTAAATAAGACTCATAATAAAAGTTACTAGTTACTTTCACCCCCCATGTTTATTGTTGGTAATAAATCTTGGTACGGGTCCCTTACGTACAGTAAACGTCTCATAAAATGAAGAGACAAAATCTACCACAATTTAAACGTAATTTATTTTCCACAAAGGAATCTGTATAAAATAGAATGGTGTGGAGTTCTCCTCAGTTATTATTCTAATGAACAGTTTATATTTTTGAATATTATTAATAATACACAGCTTAAGTTCCCGTGTTCCCATTCTTTGCAACCATAATCACAATTTCACCATTTTTTTATTTCACTTGCACATGACAGTGTCCAACACTACGTGACGTGTGAACCATTGACCACAAACGCAGACGTGGCAAACATACAGTTGCAATATAATGTCAATCGATATTTTTTTCCCCACTCTAATACAAAACTTTCACTTTTCATTTTTAAACAGATTCAAACCCAAGGCAAAGTTTTCCACGCCTGACGTTTGCTTCAGTAATATGAAGAACATCCCACCTGGAGCACAGATGCATCCTGGGAGTAACAACTAAAGACTTCACCAACATGTTGCCATGAAGTGTGTCCTTTCAAAATAAAGTCCCTCATTCCCACTCACTGCTCTCTACGGTCAGATGTTGCCCACTGCCAAAGACGAGTCTGCTGTTGGATAGCGTCACACAGTGGGTCTGCTCTCACTAATAACTCCCCAGAGGTGAAACTAACAGATTACAACTCCTCACATTACTGTAATTAATTCGTTTTTATGGGTACTTGTACTTTTTTGACTATATTTCTAAATCAGTCATTTTACTTTTACTTAATTGTGTTTCAAAATAAGTAAAGCAATTAGTTACATTTGTACACCCAACCATTACTGAGTAGATTTTTATTTTCCTTTTAAAATGATCAACAGACATTGTGAAACTACAAAAAATGAAATAACCAGACAAACAATCAAATGCATCACATCATAACCGACCAATCAGATTAAACGTAATGCACAAAACAGCAATGGATTCAGGTCATTTAAATTCAGAGCATTTATTAATAATTATAATTTATATATAATTTATTTATTTTATTTATTATTTACATATAGTTATTATTTATCAGTTATTTCAGTAAATTAAGTTCCAATTTAGGTATTTTTGTTCTCTTGCTTTTTAAGTTTCTACATGAGACGTTAACTGTATGTAAGGAACCCGTACCAAGATTTATTAGCAACAATAAACATGGGGTTGAAAGTAACTAGTAACTTTTACTATGAGTACTATTTAATTGAGCTACTTTTTACTTGTACTTGAGTATTTTAAGTATGACTTACATGTACTTGTACTTGAGTAGAATATATCAGTACTATTTATACCTCTAACTCCCATTGTTCCCAGTACAGGAGCTAGCACGCTACAACTGGATTTATTTGAAACCTATGGAGAGAAAATGTCGCACACTGACTTATTCATCCTAAGCTGGTGAGTGTCCACTGTAAGTCTAACAGTTATGGATGTTTAATACTCACTGCTTTCTGTTATCACTCGTGTTCCTTGTCCAAAAATAAAAGCTAGTGAGTTAGTCCCACAGTGACTCTGCTGCTCACAATAACAGTAACACTTTTACTAATGTGGCCTAAAACCTTTAAAATGTCCTTATTAGTAGATCTATGTCTAACGAAACACATTATTTAGCACCATTTTTGTTTTATTCATTTTTAAAACTGGGACTACTTTATCATGTTGAAATGACGTTAAAAAAGTCAATGTAAACCTCTTTTGTTTATCGAAATTAGATAAACAAAATCCGTGAGCCGAAAAACTCTGCGACCACAGGGGGCGACAGTTCCATCTCTGCTGTTTCATAGACGTCATGAAGAAGAGAAGAAGAGCAAATAATCTGAATGTAAACCATGAATCCAAACCTTCAACCATTTCTGACAAGAACACTGGTTCTTTGTAGCAGACAGATTTTACTAAGGTCAGCATTAATGAGCAGCAGTGGATCCTGGTTCTCTGTATTTACACGCACACAAAGCTCTTCTTCTGCTCTTCATGTTGTCTATGAAACAGTGGAGTTGGAACAGTCGCCCCCTGTGGTCACAGACTCATGGATTTTGTTTATCAAATTTCGGTAAAAAAAAGAGGTTTATATTGATTTTTTTAACTTTTACCTGTTATTGGTCAGACCAAACGGACTCATGACTCAGCAAAACCTCCGTCAGTTGAAAGGCCGTCAAAATAAAGACTTGACAGCCTCAGTCCTCCAGTCCAGCACAACATGACGTTTTACTTTGAAGGAGCAGTAAGGTGTTTTCTGAGCATTAAATGTGTTTTATGTTTGTGTGTCACTTAGACACTGTAGTTACGTGTAGCCCTCCACGCACCGTTAGCACCGATAGCACCGATAGCACCTGGTTTCAGTCCGTCAGCTTTACTACATCACGACTGTACTTGTTCTGCGTTATAAAGATCATTACATGGATGGATTCAAATGAAACCAAGAAATAATGCATGGAGCACAAGAACATGCTAGTATCATAAATTAATCTAAGAAGCACATGGTCTTCATCATGCACTTTGTGTTTTAATCAACATATTTAATGTAACTCTCTTCCACCAGCCCAGTCTGTTATAGATCTGTACATTATTATTTAATGTATGAATGGGGATTAGTTAAACATTTTATTTTTTATTTTATTGTATGTAAAAACACTTCTATGTATCTGTCTACGGGATTTCACATCCCACAATGCATTGCACCAAACCTTTCCAACATGTCAAAAAATCAATAAATTCATACACTCACTAGATTCAACGTTAAACGTACGGCGACATTTAACCAAATCCAAATGGCAGCAAAATGACACAATACGATAATAAAAACATATAATTAGCCTCCTTATGACACACACTATGACAGAGAAACACACAACATGGCAACAAAATAAAAGAGAAATGACACAATATGACAAACATGAAACAACAACACAAACACACACTAACCCTGTGTTAATGCTTAAATCAGCTCATTATTATTCATGATCATGTGACCTTTAAGATCAAATACAATCACATGTTTTTGATCCTGCTGTGATGACAGTTGTAAGTCTCTATTCTGTTTGTTGCATCATCATCATCATCATCATCATCATCATCATCATCATCATCATGATTTATAGACTTTAATCACTTACTGGATTCAATGGTTAGTCTGGTTCCTTCTCCAAATAAGAGTTTATAACCACCAGTATACACACAACCTGAAGCTCTGCAGCACAAACTACACACACACACACACACACACACACACACACGCACACGCACACGCACACACACACGCACACACACACACACACACACACACACACACACACACACAGTGATGTGTAACACACTGACTGGACCAACACACCAGAAAAATACACAATATGACAATAAATACACGAGATAGCACCAAAAATTTGAAAAATTATGCAAAATGACGACAAAAATAAATAAAATGACAGAAAAACACAGAAATTACATAAAAATGAACAAAATGCTAATGACTATATGAAAAATAACAACAGAATTCCAGAAAAACTCACAAAATAACAAAAATATCCACAAAATGACAAAAAAATGCACAAAAATTAGAGAAAATACATAAAATGTAAACAAACATGTACACTAATGACTCCAAAAACACACAAACTGTAGTTTCCTGTGTTAATGCTCAGATTGATCATTATTATTCTAATGCTGACATGAATGTTGATCATGTGACCCTCAGATCAGATACAATCACATGTTTATGGATCATAATGTTGAATAAACATGATTTATAGACTTTAATCACTTACTGGATTCAATGGTTACTTTAGTTCCTCTTCCAAAATGAAGCTTATTGAAATCATCATTCACACAACCTGAAGCTCTGCAGCACAAACTACACACACACACACACACACACACACACACACACACACACACACTGAGTGGACCAACACACCAGAAAAATACACACAATGACTCCAGAAAATACACAATATGACAATAAATACACAAGATAGCACCAAAAACTACCAACATTTCTCAAAAAGACGACAAAAGATATATAAAATGACACCTTATAGTGAGGTACCAATGCTCCGCCTCCTTTCCTTCTTTAAAATCAGTCCATGACAAAATGAAAAAGGTAATTTAATTCATAACATTAGTGAGAATGTTTGGTGGGAATTATATTAAAAGACCTACACCACTCTACAGACAGACAGACAGACAGACAGACGGTGAACTGATGACAATACCCTTCAACCGAGGGTAATCAAATGATAACAAAATTACAGAAAAATCCTCAAAGTACACAAATGTAAACAAACATGTACACTAATGACTCCAAAAACACACAAACTGTAGTTTCCTGTGTTAATGCTCAGATTGATCATTATTATTCTAATGCTGACATGAATGTTGATCATGTGACCCTCAGATCAGATACAATCACATGTTTATGGATCATAATGTTGAATAAACATGATTTATAGACTTTAATCACTTACTGGATTCAATGATTACTTTAGTTCCTCTTCCAAAAAACAGTTTCCAGTTACTACCAGTAAACACACAACCTGAAGCTCTGCAGCACAAACTACACACACTGATTATAAGGTTGTGTTTTCACACATCTGTATTATATTTGTATTATTATTATTATTTTATTTTTTACTACTGTAATGTGTGTGTATGTAATCTTTATTTTATTTGAAAGTCTTTTACTGAATTGTGTACTTTTAACATTTATTCTTTCTTTCTTCTTTAACGTTTAATCTTTTTATTTGTAATATTTCTTGAGCGGCTGTAACACAATAATTTCCCGCTGGGATGAATAAAGGATTCTGATTGTGATGATAATTAATAACTAATGAATCCACCCTAGTGTATCTGTTATTATTCATATATAAAGTGTTTTAGTGTATAATACCCAATCACACACACAACACAACACCAGGGTTGGAGTCAATTACACTTTTCAATTACAATTACACCTAATTATCCATGTTCAATTACAACTCAATTACAATTATGGCGACCGGCATTTTTTTCCAATGACAATTATTATTTTCCCCCTGAAAGTCAATTACAATTAAATTCTCAATTACTAAAGTTGAATTTCAATTAATGACAATAACTGAGCATTTAATAAATAAGCCTTTAAAACGTAGCCTTCCTCTTGTGTTAGCTTTGTGTTAGCATCTCTAATGCTAACGGGTCAGTTTGATCCATGTCTAAATCAGCTGTAAAATACACTAATAAATATGATCTGATCTAATTAGTTTCTCATCTACAGGTTTCATTGATAGGCTTCTTAATCAATGATAATATTAATATTTTTAATGTGGTCGTCTGAGCCTTTTTTTATGTTAAAAATGATGAAATGATCCCTAAGAGAAGTGACAGGTTGTGGGAAACATAATATTTAATATTTTAATAATTACGTACATATACGTACGTATACCCCATCATTAAATAGTTAAACACAGTTTTTATAGAATTTACATGTCAATTACAAAGTCAATTATCTCAACCCAATTACAGTTCAATTACAACAGCAATCTATTTTTTTTCAATCACAATTACATCATAATTGTAATTCGTTACCAATTACAATTATAATTGAGCCCAACCCTGGCTAATCACCAACTTCTCCACCAGTTCAAACGTTAAAGCTGCTTTGTTATTAGAACTCATTTATCATCATCATCATCATCATCATCATCATCATCATCATCATCATCATCATCATCATCATCATCATCATCATCATCATCATCATTTATAGACTTTAATCACTTACTGGATTCAATGGTTACTTTAGTTCCTCTTCCAAATAAGAGTTTAAAGCTTCCATCATTCACACAACCTGAAGCTCTGCAGCACAAACTACACACACACACACACACACACACACACACACATACACACACACTGAGTGGACCAACACACCAAAAAAATACACATTATGACTCCAGGAATACACAATATGACAATAAATACACAAGATAGCCCCAAAAAACATCCAAAAATTATGCAAAATAACGACAAAAATTAAATAAAATATCAGAAAAACACCCCCTTTCCATAAAAATGAACAAAATGCTAATGTCTACATGAAAAATGACAACAGAATTACAGAAAAACTCACAAAATAACAGAAATATCCACAAAATGACAACAAAAAATGCACAAAAATGACAGAAAATACATAAAATGCTTATTATGACTCAAAAACACACAAACTGTAGTTTCCTGTGTTAATGATCAGATTGGTCATTATTATTCTAATGCTGACATGAATGTTGATCATGTGACCCTCAGATCAGATACAATCACATGTTTATGGATCATAATGTTGAATAATCATGATTTATAGACTTTAATCACTTACTGGATTCAATGGTTACTTTAGTTCCTCTTCCAAATAAGAGTTTACCATAAACATTCACACAACCTGAAGCTCTGCAGCACAAACTAAACACACACACACACACACACACACACACACACACACACACACACACACACACACACACACACACACACACACACACACACACACACACACACACACACACACACACACACTGATGTGTAACACACTGATGGACCAACACACCAGAAAAATACACAAAATGACTCCGGGAATACACAATATGACAAAATAAATACACGACAACCAAAATTATGCAAAATGACAACAAAAATAAATAAATAAAATGACATAAAAACAGACAAATGAACAAAATGCTAATGACAATATAAAAAATGACAACAGATTTATAACAAAATGCACAAAAATTACAAAAAAATCCCCAAAATACAGAAAACACATAAAATTGCTCCAATTTTTTTTTTTGTGTTTTTCTTGTTTTTTGGTGTACTTTTGTTGTCATTTCCTGTAATTTTGTATATTATTGTTGTCGTTTTGTTCATTTTTGTAGTAGTTTTGTGCGTTTTTGGAGTATTTACTGTATTTTCCTGCAATTTTAAAATTCTTTGTATTTTTTTAATTTGTCACATAATTAGACCGAGGGCCGCATGTGGCCCCCAGGCCGCCAGTTGCCTATGTCTGTCATTGGTCATTTACTGACAAAATAAGCAACAGAAAAGAGATGTTAATAGTACAGGTGTTAAAGGGTTAAACACTAACACAACGTGATGACTGACCTGTGTTCACTACCAGCTTTGTACCTCCACCAAAGTACAGCTGCCCTCCAGCTCCATACACACAACTACACACACTTACACACAAACCTCACAAACACTCACACACACACACACCTCACAAACACTCACACACGAACACACACACTCACACACACACACACCTCACAAACACTCACACACACACACACTAACACTGCTACGGATTCTTTCTTTTCAAACTGGACTCCAACATCACACAGAAATGCCTTGTGCATGTTTAAAGACAATATCACACATTTACAAACTATTTTCCACTAGAAAAAGAGTGACTGATCAGACTAGTACGTCCAATGTGTTCAACATGTCACGCTACATGTTAAGGTCTATCTAGTGATCATGTTATCCTGTGACAAATGCATATGAAGCATATTCTGAAGCGTGTTTTAAATGTCTAGTGATGAAGAAATGGTGATCAACAGCCAACAGAGAAGAGATAAAACTGTAAAACCAGTAAAACATGAACTCAATCAAAGTTGCTGCAGTTTACAGTGTCGTTACAGTATGAGAGGAAACAATATAGTGGATGTGATTTTGTTTTTACACATTATGACGTTTTGGTGATGTATTTACTTGAAATATAATCTGAAGTGTTTTATTTTGAAAAGTAACCGAATATTTCATTGCTGAGTACGTGTTTAATTTCCTGTTTAGCTTCATTTGCTCTGTGCTGATTGATGCGTCGTGTCTGTCAGAAATAGAATCTGGTGGAGGCACCGGACCACTGCTGCTGGGAAGGAGCAGACACGCAGCGTAGCGGACCTGGTGGAAATGAACACATAGACTAAAGCTACGGTGACGCAGCAGAGACGTAAACAGTGGAAATTGGGGGTCAGTCAGGGTTGGGGTCAAATATAACTGTAATTGTGGAATTGATAATCAATTCCAGTTATGAGGTAATTAAAATGGAATTGTTATTGAAAAAACATGTTTCTGCTGTACTTGTAAGTAAATTGTAATTGAGTTCAAATAATTGACTTTGTAATTGTAAATGTTATGGGAATTCTATAAAAAATGTCAATTACAATTTAATCAAATGCAAACCCATTAACATTGTTCCAGTTCTATGACTTACACATATGTAGTTACAATTATTAAAATATGTTTCATATCAATTTTAAAATCAAAATCTCATCTGTTTTTCCTTCAATTTGCTCTGAATTCACTCAAATAAACTAGACCCTGATCCCCAACATTGGTTTACGTGACACTGAGTTACCGACACGGCCACTTCTGCAAGTTTAACTGTAATTGAACAAAATGCCGGTCACTGTAATCACTGTAATTGATTTGTAATTGCACATGGATAATTAAAAACAGAATTGTTAATGCTAATGTTAACTCTAGAATTAGCTGAACTGTTGATCAGTTTACCTGGTGACGCGTCGCGGCAGAAGCACTAATGCTGCGTTCAATTGCACTCAGAACCCGTGAAGCTGGGTTTCCATCACACATTTTTTCAAAATAAAAGCGATATTTCTAAATGTCAACAAAGTATAATTACGCTTTGAACGTGTTTCCATTGAACATTGCTTTGGGGAGGAGCCTCGTCACTCCCGTGAAATCTCATCCCACGAGACTCTCAGAACCTCCGTAGAACATTCTGGATTCCTTTGTTGTTTCACGTCTAATCATTTTAAAGTCTAAAGCTAAGAAATGTCTCCTCTTCTGTTTACACGTATCGCATCATGTTTACTCACAGAATAGTGGTCATGTGACCAGGTACGTCACGTTCTGTGACGCGTATTTGCAAAAAAAGTGTTTCCGTGGAGCTTTTGCGACGCATTTTAATATCAAAACATCTGAAATTCCTCCTCATGAAAGAGTGAAAGCATTTAGTGATATGTGAGTGTTCTTTTAGTGTTCATGTGTTTCCATCAGCAGTTTTTATTGCACTATTTAGATTTTGTGCATTTCCAAAGTTAATGAAATGCAGCTAAAAAACATAGATTTCTTCCTCCAGCCACTTGTGTGTGTGCTTAGCCTGCTGAAAGTTGACTGTAACTACAATAAAGCACAATAGAATTCATCCATCATCAGAGCTGTTCAATTAAAAGATCAGAGAAGCAGGTAGAGAAAAACCGAACAAATACATCACTACTTACACAGAGCGGCGTGGGAATGGAAATGCTAGAAAAAGTTATTTTACACTTTTAGGAACAAAAACACTAAATGAGACGACACATAAAAGTAAAAGATGAGGAGAAAGTGACTGTTTTAATTCTCACTGTGTGCATTTTGTCACGACGTCGTTCTGACCGACTCGGGCTGCTGGGAATCTACACGTATTAATGAGTCTGGGTCCGAAGCTCTACAGACGTTTTATTGCACTTTTCCAGATTCGTTCTGTCGGATTTTGGTTTTGTGTAAAAATGAACGCAGCATAACATCAAAAATGAAGGCGTGGATTTAAAGAATTGTTGGAGAAATGGTGGAGAAACTACACTGATGTTCACTTTGAGTTTTAACAAGAGAATCAATGTTTTACTGACAGTTCTATAACGACCACTGCATCATCATCATCATCATCATCATCATCATCATGATTTATAGACTTTAATCACTTACTGGATTCAATGGTTACTTTAGTTCCTCTTCCAAAAAGAAGTTTCCTGTAATCAGTATTCACACAACCTGAAGCTCTGCAGCACAAACTAAACACACACACACACACACACACACTGATGTGTACCACACTGAGTGGACCACCACACCAGAAAAATACACAAAATGTCTCCAATAATACATTAAATAACCCAAAAAAATACCCAAACGGCAAGAAAATATACAAAATAACACAAAATGACAACGAAAATACAGAAAATTAAGGAAAAATACATGAAATGACATTAGAAATACACAAAATGACAAAAAAAACCTCAAATAATGACAGAAAAGATAGGTGAAAAAACAAGAAGAACTCACAAAAGGACAGAAAAGTTACAAAATAAAAGAGAAATATCTGAAATGACAACAAAAATGCACCAAATGACAAAAATGAAGAAAAATACACAAAATGCAAAAGCATGAGAAACATTAGGAAAAGAGAACTCGGAGAGCGCAAACCTCCGTCAAGTTTAGAGGAGCAAAGTGGTGCTGTAGAACCAACAGAACAGCCACGTTATGTTTTCAAACTTGTTCTAGATACTGTATCTACAATAGCTGCCGGATCATCTCCATAATTAAACTCATTCTATAAAATCAACTCCAAAACAAAGAAAATGACAGAAATACACACAGAATGTAAACAAACATATACATATATTATAACTCCAAAAACACACAAACTCTTTGTTGTTTCCTGTGTTAATGCTCAGATTGGTGATTATTATTCTAATGTTGATCATGTGACCCTCAGATCAGATACAATCACATGTTTGTGGCCAATCTCTGTTTTACATTGTTACATCAACATTGATTTAAAGACTTTAATCACTTACTGGATTCAACGGTTACTTTGGTTCCTCTTCCAAAAATGAGTTTACCAACACCACCAGTATTCACACAACCTGAAGCTCTGCAGCACAAACTACACACACGCCAACGTGTCGCACACAAATACACAAAATGTCTCCAAGAATTCACTAAATTACTTAAAATAATCCCCAAACAACAAGAAAATACACAAAATAACAACACAATAATTATAAAATGACCAAAAATTCACAAAATGAGGGAAAAATATGTGAAATGACAACAAAAACAGCCAAAATGACAGAAAATGAAAATGCGAAAGCACAAGAAACATCAA
Source organism: Gouania willdenowi (assembly GCF_900634775.1). Classification (NCBI taxonomy): domain Eukaryota; kingdom Metazoa; phylum Chordata; class Actinopteri; order Blenniiformes; family Gobiesocidae; genus Gouania; species Gouania willdenowi. Next base: position 34,423,222 of record NC_041060.1, read on the forward strand.
GAACAAGAGAACTCAGAAAGCGCAAACGTCTGCCAAGTTTAAATCAGCTGACCAAAGTTTATTTAAATCTGTTCAGAACTGTTTTCAGATATTCTGCTAATAAACATCTACATTAACAGACTGACTGACAAACAAACGTACACACTTATTATGACTCAAAAACACACACACTGTAGTTTCCTGTGTTAATGCTCAGATTGGTCATTATTATTCTAATGCTGACATGAATGTTGATCATGTGACCCTCAGATCAGATACAATCACATGTTTATGGATCATAATGTTGAATAAACGTGATTTATAGACTTTAATCACTTACTGGATTCAATGGTTACTTTAGTTCTTCTTCCAAATAAGAGTTTACTGTAATCATCAAACACACAACCTGAAGCTCTGCAGCACAAACTACACACACACACACACACACACACACACACACACACACACACACACACACACACACACACACACACACACACACACACACACACACACACACACACACAACAGGACTTTCTAGAAATGATTAGAATCATTAGAAATGATGTGAGTGAAGCACATTTCAGAAAGTTTAAAGATGGTTGCAGGAAGGTTGGAATGAATATTCATTTCTGATGTCCAACACATTCCGGTGTAATCTGATTACTTTACCACGTCTTTCTTCTACAGCTGAAATGACAGAAACTTGTGATGGACTGGTTTCAGTGGTTAGTCCAGTTTTCACACAACAAGAAGCTCCAGAACACAAACATTCTCATTAAAGCCAAATCAAAGCTAAGACAGGACGGCTTTGATGACGACGCCAAAATAAACCCCGGGCAACAATTAATGATGACGCAAAGTTGGACAAAGTTTACTAATCATCACTCACTGTTTTCTACGCTCAGCTTCATTCCTCGTCCAAAAAAGAGCTTCCGCACGTCAACAGCATTCACACATCCTGAAGCTCTGCAGCATCAACCCAATGAGTTTATAATGTCTATTATATACTAGGATTATGATTAACCTACAAGGTTGATTCTCCACCTTTGAAAGTTCTGAAAACATTTGAAGTGAGAAAGTGACACAGTAGAATATCAACACTTACGTACACACATTTCATTCACACATTTGTTGTGCTAATAACTACATTTCCAGTGAACGTCAAACCAAGAGCTCTATTTACAAAAGCGTTAAAAGGATCCTCCACTGTTTTTACAAATGTGGCCAAAAACCTTTTAAACGTCCTCATTAGTAGATCTATGTCTAACAAAACGCCTCATTTCTCACCATATTTGTTTTATTCACTTTTAAATCTATAGTACACTTTACAGTTCTAGAGCCTGTGTTCCTCCGTCTTGAAATCATGTGACTGATGATGTCACACGGCCCCACTGCCTGTAAACATCCCATTGTTTTCTATTGGAGTGAAACATTCAGCCTGATTTTTTAGATCATTTAGTAGTTTTTTTGGTCAAAATAACAACTAGTGCTGCTTTTAGTTTCTCTAAATAATCAGGAAAAGTTAAATATGTGGATGTAAACCACTTTTGTTTACAGAAAGAGGAGAAAAACCGTTTTGATACGAAAAATAATCTATGACCACAGGAGGCGACAGTTCCAACTCTGCGATTTCGTAATAGACAAAGAAGCAGAGAAGAACAGCTCTCCTAAGGGCCCTTTACTCTCCCCTAAACAGTGCGCTGATACGCTCTGGTAGCTGAAGTTAGAGAGTAAATCACAGACTGTTGAAGGACTACCACCCATCTATTGTTTATGTTGTCTATTGGTTTGTGTGTCTATTTTTAAAAGTTAATCAAACAAATATGTTTTGTTGGTATTTATCTATTATAAAGATATTTCAAAGGTTTTAGGCGACATTGGTAAAAACAGTGGAGGATCCCTTTAAAAAAACTAATTCATTTTGAAAATTTAATTTAAACTTCTTCACTTTGCTCTCAGAGGAAAAACTATTCTCATGTCAAATCAATGTAAAAAAAAAAATTACATAAAAATACACAAAACCACAGCGTGAACACACAACATGAGATAAAAATTTGCCTCAAATGACTCCAAAAATTACTTGAAAAAACACAAATCAACAGCAAAAGACACATAGTGACAAGAACTATACACAACGTAACAGGAAAATACCAAAAATGGCAATGAAAAACAAACTAAATTACACTATAAATTAATGAAATAACTCATCTAGACTCATCTCTGTTTAATCATGATTTATAGACTTTAATCACTTACTGGATTCAATGGTTACTTTAGTTCCTCTTCCAAAAAGAAGTTTTCCATAACTACCATCATTCACACAACCTGAAGCTCTGCAGCACAAACTACACACACACACACACACACACACACACACACACACACACACACACACACACACACACACACACACACACACACACACACACACACACACACACACACAGATGTGTAACACACTGAGTGGACCATCACGACAGACAAATACACAATATGGCAAAATAAATACAGGAGATCAATCCAAAAATAACAAAAAATATACAAAATAACAGATGTGTCTCCAACAAAAAACCTCTCAGCTGTGTTTTCAGAGTTAAAACATGTTCAACCATTAGTTTAACTGGTACTCACTGTGTTTAACGTTAGTTTAACTGGTACTCACTGTGTTTAACGTTAGTTTAACTGGTACTCACTGTGTTTAACGTTAGTTTAACTGGTACTCACTGTGTTTAACATTAGTTTAACTGGTACTCACTGTGTTTAACGTTAGTTTAACCGGTACTCACTGTGTTTAACGTTAGTTTAACTGGTACTCACTGTGTTTAACATTAGTTTAACTGGTACTCACTGTGTTTAACGTTAGTTTAACTGGTACTCACTGTGTTTAACGTTAGTTTAACTGGTACTCACTGTGTTTAACGTTAGTTTAACTGGTACTCACTGTGTTTAACGTTAGTTTAACTGGTACTCACTGTGTTCAACCATTAGTTTAACTGGTACTCACTGTGTTTAACGTTAGTTTAACTGGTACTCACTGTGTTTAACGTTAGTTTAACTGGTACTCACTGTGTTTAACGTTAGTTTAACTGGTACTCACTGTGTTTAACGTTAGTTTAACTGGTACTCACTGTGTTTAACGTTAGTTTAACTGGTACTCACTGTGTTTAACGTTAGTTTAACTGGTACTCACTGTGTTTAACGTTAGTTTAACTGGTACTCACTGTGTTTAACGTTAGTTTAACTGGTACTCACTGTGTTTAACGTTAGTTTAACTGGTACTCACTGTGTTTAACGTTAGTTTAACTGGTACTCACTGTGTTTAACGTTAGTTTAACTGGTACTCACTGTGTTTAACGTTAGTTTAACTGGTACTCACGGTGTTCAACCTTTAGTTTGGTTCCTTTTCCAAAGAACAACCTTCGTCCTCCATCATTCACACAGTGTTTAACAGCAGATCAGAAACTTCATCTTCTACTTCCACTCTCAGAAACCAGCCACAGTTAAAGGGCTTCAGAGTTTTGTGATAACGGACAAAAGCAGAATCATCTAAGGATTAGATCACATTTGTCAGTGTGGGTCAGTAGTTTGATTTGGATCCAAAAGCACAATGTTTGCTAGTAGCTGTTAGCTTTGATTAGTAGATCTAAAACAGACACTGGTGGCCTGGGGCCAAAAGGAGGCCCTCAGTCTGATTTAATGCAGTCCACACAACATATACACACTCCAAAAATACACACCATAACAAAAACAACACACCTAATGACAGAAACATACACAAAATGACGAGGAAAATACAAAGTATTACAGAATAAAATTCAAAATAACTCATAATATACAAAGAAATGACTGCAGAATTACACCAGATTAAAAAATACCAAAAAATTAAATGAAATGTTTCAATTTGACTTATACACAAAAATACACAAGAGGACACTAGATGAGGGGAAAAACAAACAAGGTGACTCCAAAAATCTAACAATAAAAAATTATAGAAAAAATACAAAACAATTACAAAAAAAAAACACTCCAAAACAACAAAAGAGCACTTACATAAAATAAACCCCAAAACACACATAATGACAGAAAAATGCACAAAAATGGTAACAATTTAAAAAAAAAAAAATGAAATGACCAAAACAAACAAAATAACAGACAAATACACAAAACAAAAAAATTGCCAAATTACAGAAAGATACACAAAATTTCACATTAAAAAACCCCTGTTTTTGTAAATCTTCTGAATGTAAAATAATAACAGTAACAGTAAAGTCACCGAAACATGGAAAAATGATGAAATGGAAACAAAACGGAAAAATTCAAATTGAAACGGACGCGACTCAGAACCTGAAACAGAATTTGGGAAATTTTGAAACAGAAATTTGTCGCTTTCTAAATCTGAAACCATCAAAAAATTATTCTTGAGCTTTTGAAATCCAAGCTAAAGGTTGTGATTTGTCCCACTTTTCATTAGACCAGTGTGAATACGTGCTAATGTTGTCGTAGCATGTGTGTGTGTGTGTGCTAAGCTCAACACAAACATCAGAAACACAACTTAAACACAAACACTGAGCACTGAATGTTACAGAAGCAAATGTAAATATAAATGACCACGTTTACATGGGAGCTTTAATTCCTCTTTAATGATAATTTAATTCTGAATTAAATTTAAATCTGATTAGGTAGCTGGTTTATTCCATTATTAATTCAGAATTAAATCATTCCTCTTTTTTGTAAACACTTAATTCTGCTTTAAGTTAATTAAGTTTGTTCTCAGCATGTGTGATGACACGCTGATGAAAACATATTCCAGGATGGACGTCTGGACTCCAGCCAAGAATATTTATTAAATAAGAGCCTTAAAAAACATGGATATAATAAAAGAGTGGATGGAAGAATAAACATGTAGACATTCATACAGACTTATTACACACACACAGACTTATTACACACACACACACACACACACACACACACACACACACACACACACACACACACACACACACACACACAGAATCATCATGATTTACAGACTTTAATCACTTACTGGATTCAATGGTTACTTTAGTTCCTCTTCCAAAAAGAAGCTTCCAGCTACTACTAGTAAACACACAACATGAAGCTCTGCAGCACAAACTCTGTAACACACTGATGGACCAACACGCAAGAAAAATACACAACATGACTCCTAGAATAAACTAAATTACAACAAAATACAGACGATAGCAGCAATAATAACTAAAAATAAGCAAAATGACAACAAAAAATAAATAAAATGACACAAAAACACACAAATTTAATTTTTTTTTTTTTAAAAATGCTAACATAAATATAAACATGACAACATAATTATAACAAAATGCACAAAATATCCAAAATATCCACAAAGTGACGACAAAAAAATTCCAAAAAATATAGAAAATGCATCAAATGTAGACGTGAATATGTCTCGTTCTCTTTCTGTCCAATTAGAACCTTTACCAACCCTCAGACCTAAAGAGGAATTAAATAAAGCTGAATAAACCTGTTTTCCATGTAAACACAAAGCAGAATACTTCATTCAGAATAACTCATTCTGAACTAAAAAACATCAACTGTGACCATTCTGTGTTTGAATCAACCAAGACTGAAGAATTCACTGTGACCAACAATGAGCTCAGAAAATATTTAGATGTTTAAGATCATCATGATTTATAGACTTTAATCACTTACTGGATTCAATGGTTACTTTAGTTCCTCTTCCAAATAAGAGTTTCAAGTTACCACCAACATTCACACAACCTGAAGCTCTGCAGCACAAACTAAACACACACACTGAGCTCAACACAAACATCAGAAACACAACTTAAACACAAACACTGAGCACTGAATGTTACAGAAGCAAATGTAAATATAAATGACCACGTTTACATGGGAGCTTTAATTCCTCTTTAATTCAGAAAAGTGTGTGTGTGTGTGTGTTAGTGTTGTGTTGAGTGTGATACTCACTGGTAGTTACCAGTTGTTTGGTTCCAGTTCCAAAGAGCAGTGAGTATCTATCCACAGTAACACAGTAGAAGGCTGTGCAACAATAAGCTAACGTAGCTACATCTGCTAACGTATGGCTAATCAATCGCTTCCATCAACATTATCAGTTTCTTCCTCTATAGCTGCCATGGAAACGCACAAATGTAGTCCAAAAACACACAAAATCTATAAAATGAGAAAGTTTGAAAAATGATAAAAATAATTGACAAAAAACTAAACAATTGGCCAATAGGACAGAACATGAATGTGAATAGATTTAAAGTAATTCTACAGATGTTTTAAAACAACAGTCATGACTGGACAGACAAAATACCAGAATAAATGACAAATAAGAAATGCTAGCGTTAGCATGCTGAATATTAAATGTAGGAGACGTTCAACGTCTCCATTTTATGACCAATCTTTGTGTTTGCTTTATCTACGTTTCTATTACAACTGCTGCACTACACCAGCACACAAAGACTGAAACACTCACTGGACTCAATGGTTCGTCTGGTTCATCATCCAAAAAACTACTTCAAAGAAACATGATTCAGAAAAGCCACAAAATAACAGAAAATACATCAAATGTAAACAAACATGTACATTAATGACTCCTGTGTTAATGATCAGATTGATCATTATTATTCTAATGCTGACATGAATGTTGATCATGTGACCCTCAGATCAGATATAATCACATGTTTATGGATCATAATGTTGAATAAACATGATTTATAGACTTTAATCACTTACTGGATTCAATGGTTACTTTAGTTCCTCTTCCAAAAAACATCTTCCAGTTACTACTACCAGTAAACACACAACATGAAGCTCTGCAGCATAAACTAAACACACACACTGAGCTCAACACAAACATCAGAAACACAACTTAAACACAAACACAAATGTAAATATAAATGTCCACGTTTACATGGGAGCTTTATTTCAGAATAAAAGTTAAATCCTCTTTAAACTAACCTTGTAAACACTTAATGATAATTTAATTTGGAATTAAACTTAAATCTATATTAAGTGGCTGGTTTATTCCATTTTTAATTCAGAATAAAATTATTCCTCTTTCCTGTAAACATTTAATTCTACTTTAAGTTAATTCCGGTCATTCTGAGCATGAGTGACTTGCTGCAGTGACGCACAGATCAGATATAATCACATGTTTATGGATCATAATGTTGAATAAACATGATATAAAGACTTTAATCACTTACTGGATTCAATGGTTACTTTAGTTCCTCTTCCAAAAAGAATCTTATTAACACCACCACCAGTAAACACACAACATGAAGCTCTGCAGCACAAACTCTGTAACACACTGATGGACCAACACGCATGAAAAATTACATAAAATGAATCCTAGAATACCCTAAATTCTGAAAAAACATCATGAATAACAAAAAAACTGCACAAAACAACAGACAAATACACACATTTATTGAAAAATACACAAAATAACAACAAAACTACACCAAACAACAGAAAAATTTACAAATTACATAAAAATATCACAAAAATATGCAAAATAACAGAGAAATACACAAAGAAAAAAAACACAAAATTACATACAAGTAAACAAAATGACATAAAAATACACAAAATAAATCCATAATTACAAAAAATAACAAAAAAATAAAGAAATAACAGGAAATGCACAAATGAATCCATAAATACAGAAAATAAAAAAACATTTAGGAAATCGTGGCCAATAGGACAGAACATGACTGTGAATAGATTTAAAGTAATTCTACAGATGTTTTAAAACAACAGTCATGACTGGACAGACAAAATACCAGAATAAATGACAGATAAGAAATGCTAGCGTTAGCATGCTGAATATTAAATGTAGGAGACGTTCAACGTCTCCATTTTATGACCAATCTTTGTGTTTGATTTATCTACGTTTCTATTACAACTGCTGCACTACACCAGCACACAAAGACTGAAACACTCACTGGACTCAATGGTTCGTCTGGTTCATCATCCAAAAAACTACTTCAAAGAAACATGATTCAGAAAAGCCACAAAATAACAGAAAATACATCAAATTTAAACAAACATGTACATTAATGACTCCTGTGTTAATGCTCAGATTGATCATTATTATTCTAATGCTAACATGAATGTTGATCATGTGACCCTCACATCAGATATAATCACATGTTTATGGATCATAATGTTGAATAAACATGATTTATAGACTTTAATCACTTACTGGATTCAATGGTTACTTTAGTTCCTCTTCCAAAAAACATCTTCCAGCTACTACTACCAGTAAACACACAACATGAAGCTCTGCATCATAAACTCTGTAACACACTGATGGACCAACACGCAAGAAAAATACACAAAATGACTCCTAAAATACACAATATGACAAAATAAATAAACGAGATAGCACCAATAATAACAAAAATTATGCAAAATGACATTAACAAATATATAAAATGACAGAAAAACACAGAAATTATATATTAAGGATTAAATAAATTACAATATAATTATATATATTAAAAAAAATACAAAATAACAGAAATAGCCACAAAATGACAACAGCAAAAATGCACTGTTACAAAAAAATCCCAAAAATACATAAAATGTAAACAAACATGTTCACTAATGACTCCAAAAAAAACACAATGCTCAGATTGATCATTATTATTCTAATGCTGACATGAATGTTGATCATGTGACCCTCAGATCAGATACAATCACATGTTTATGGATCATAATGTTTGAATAATCATGATTTATAGACTTTAATCACTTACTGGATTCAATGGTTACTTTAGTTCCTCTTCCAAATAAGAGTTTCAAGATGGATTTCAGGAAAAAAATGTTGTAAAACTTACATGGTCAAATAATACATTTGTATCATTTAGTGAATGTATATACTTGTACTAATATTTTGGACTTGACTTGTTTAACCATCACAGTGCTAAAGTAAATACCGTAGACATAGACTATCAAATAAGCCGTTCAGTGTAATAAAGTCAAAATGAAATAAAAATGATGTCGTGAAACAACTCTCCCAAACAGATTCCAATAACAAACTAAAATATATGAAATGTCTCTGTCATCATTGTATAATAATTTCAAAGTAATAATCATCAGAGATGAAAGTGTCTAAAATAATGTCTAACAACTGTTTCCCTGACTACACGTCCAGTCAGAGCCTCATTCTGACACAACGCCACAGGTTGGTTCTTCATCATAAACACCATCACAGAGAGGAACATTACACCTGTAGCCATGTTGTATGTTTTCTGTGGTTCCACACACAAGTAGTTACAGCGTCTCCTCACAACTCTGTGGAAACGCTCAACTGTTGTTTTGCAATGAGAAGTAAATAATAATGATGAAGCTGATCAATGACTTCTCAGAGGAGAAAGTGAAAGAGAAGAAGCACAGATGTTCCTGACAGAGGAACAAATTACGCTGACCAAACTGCAGCACATTTAAAACACTGCTAATCTGGATTTGGTAACCTTGATAACTGTTTCTGGATCAGGTTGATCTAATCCAATGTTTCTTTGAAAAACCCCCACAAAAGTAAGACAGATGACCTGATCCTGGAGAGCAAAACAACAGGATTTCCAAACCCGGATCATTTTGATCCAGATGAAATGTTTTGAACAACTGGCCATTCTGTGTTTGAATCAACCAATGTGTTTAATGAAGAATTCACTGTGACCAACATCGAGCTCAGAAAATCTTTAACTGTTTGAGATCATCATGATTTATAGACTTTAATCACTTACTGGATTCAATGGTTACTTTAGTTCCTCTTCCAAAAAACATCTTCCAGCTACCAGTACCAGTATTCACACAACCTGAAGCTCTGCAGCATAAACTCTGTAACACACTGATGGACCAACACGCAAGAAAAATACACAACATGACTCCTAAAATACACTAAATTATGAAAAAAATATATAGAATTACAGAAAAATATACAAAAAAACTCCAGAACTGCACAAAACAACAGAAAAATTCACAAATGACATAAAAATATCACAAAATGGCAAAAAAATATGCAAAATAACAGAGACACACAAAATAGAATAAATGACAGATAAGAAATGTTTGAAATCATTATTTAAAGTGAGTGCATATTTATAGAAGAGTTACTACATGTATGGAATATTTTTATGCATTTAAACCTTTTTTAAAGGAAATGCAGCTGAAAATGTAGGCGTCACGTCATTGATTCACATCCAATAAATAAAAGATAGAAAAATACGCTGACAGAAAGATACACAATGTACACAAACATGTACACTAATGACGTGTTAATGCTCAGATTGATCATTATTATTCTAATGCTGACATGAATGTTGATCATGTGACCCTCAGATCAGATACAATCACATGTTTATGGATCATAATGTTGAATAAACATGATTTATAGACTTTAATCACTTACTGGATTCAATGGTTACTTTAGTTCCTCTTCCAAAAAACATCTTATAACCAGTACTACCAGTATTCACACAACATGAAGCTCTGCAGCACAAACTAAACACACACACTGAGCTCAACACAAACATCAGAAACACAACTTAAACACAAACACTGAGCACTGAATGTTACAGAAGCAAATGTAAATATAAATGACCACGTTTACATGGGAGCTTTAATTCCTCTTTAATTCAGAATAAAAGTTAAATCATCTTTAAAATAACCTTGTAAACACTTAATTCCTAAAGCTAATTTAAATCAGAATTAAATTTAAATCTGAATTAGGTAGCTGGTTTATTCCATTTTTAAATCAGAATTAAAAAATTCCTCTTTCTTGTAAACACTTAATTCCGCTTTAAGTTAATTCTGGTCATTCTACACATGTGTGATGACACGCTGGTGACAAGTGACAACACAGTCCAAGATGGCCGCCTGGACTCCATCCAAGACTATTTATTAAAGGCAGTGGCTATTTGTACTGTTGCTGTATAAATATACTGACATTCTATCCATACACAGCACGCCTTCATACAGACTTATCACACACACAATATCACACACACACACACACAAAAACACACACACACACACACACACACACACACACACACACACACACACACACACACACACACACACACACACACACACACACACACAGACTCATTACACACACACACACACACACACACACACACACACACACACACACACACACACACACACACACACACACACACACACACACACACACACACACACACACACACACACACACACACACACACACACAGACGTCAGCAAACAGAACAGACTTCGTTCTCCTTCTGTCCAATCAGAACCTTTACCAACCCTCAGACAAAAGAGGAATTAAATAAAGCTGAATAAACCTGTTTTCCATGTAAACACAAAGCAGAATACTTCATTCAGAATAATTAATTCTGAACTAAAAAACATCACTGTGACCATTCTGTGTTTGAATCAACCAAGACTGAAGAATTCACTGTGACCAACAATGAGCTCAGAAAATATTTAGATGTTTAAGATCATCATGATTTATAGACTTTAATCACTTACTGGATTCAATGGTTACTTTAGTTCCTCTTCCAAAAAACATCTTATAACCACCACCATCATTCACACAACCTGAAGCTCTGCAGCATAAACTAAACACACACACTGAGCTCAACACAAACATCAGAAACACAACTTAAACACAAACACTGAGCACTGAATGTTACAGAAGCAAATGTAAATATAAATGACCACGTTTACATGGGAGCTTTAATTCCTCTTTAATTCAGAATAAACGTTAAATCCTCTTTAAACTAACCTTGTAAACATTAATGCAAATTTAATTCGGAATTAAACTTAAATCTGAATTAAGTGGCTGGTTTATTCCATTTTTAATTCTAATTTAATTCTTTCTTGTAAACATTTAATTCTACTTTAAGTTAATTCCCTTCGTTCTGACTATGAGTGACTTGCCACAATGACGCACAGATCAGATATAATCACATATTTATAGACCACAATGTTGAATAAACATGATTTATAGACTTTAATCACTTACTGGATTCAATGGTTACTTTAGTTCCTCTTCCAAAAAATATCTTATAACCACCACCAGTATTCACACAACCTGAAGCTCTGCAGCATAAACTCTGTAACACACTGATGGACCACACGTATGAAAAATACACAACATGACTCCTAAAATACACTAAATTGTGGAAAAACTATATAGAATTACAGAAAAATACACAAAAATTCTCCAAAACTGCACAAAACAACAGAAAAATTCACAAATGACATAAAAATATCACAAAATGGCAAAAAAATATGCAAAATAACAGAGACACACAAAATAGAATAAATGACAGATAAGAAATGTTTGAAATCATTATTTAAAGTGAGTGCATATTTATAGAAGAGTTACTACATGTATGGAATATTTTTATGCATTTAAACCTTTTTTAAAGGAAATGCAGCTGAAAATGTAGGCGTCACGTCATTGATTCACATCCAATAAATAAAAGATAGAAAAATACACTGACAGAAAGATACACAATGTAAACAAACATGTACACTAATGATGTGTTAATGCTCAGATTGATCATTATTATTCTAATGCTGACATGAATGTTGATCATGTGACCCTCAGATCAGATACAATCACATGTTTATGGATCATAATGTTGAATAAACATGATTTATAGACTTTAATCACTTACTGGATTCAATGGTTACTTTAGTTCCTCTTCCAAATAACAGTTTATAACCACCATCATTCACACAACATGAAGCTCTGCAGCACAAACTAAACACACACACTGAGCTCAACACAAACAGCCTTAAATAAGAGCCTTAGAAAACATAGATATAATAAAAGAGTGGATGGAAGAATAAACATGTAGACATTCATGCAGACTTATTACACACACACAGACTTTATTACACACACATAGACTTATTACACACACAGACTTATTACACACACACATACTTATTACACACACATACTTTTTACACACACATAGACTTATTACACACACATAGACTTATTACACACACATAGACTTAGTACACACACATAGACTTATTACACACACATAGACTTATTACACACACACAGACTTATTACACACACATAGACTTATTACACACACATAGACTTATTACACACACACAGACTTATTACACACACATAGACTTATTACACACACATAGACTTATTACACACACATAGACGTCAGCAAACAGAACAGACTTCATTGAGGAATGAAACACCAGATCTTCACTAATGATGCGTGGATCATAATAAAGTTCATTTTTTCACTCTACATCCTGTATAGATGGAGGTAGAACAGCTGTAACATTAACTACTGGCTTTGATTCACCAAAGTATGGACTTCAATCTCCTTCTCCTGCTCTATCTCCTCCTGCTCAGTGGAGCAAAGTGAAACTGTGTTATTGTCCAGATGATGCTTCAAAACTACAATAAAAATAAAAGTGAAAACAGTTCTCATGAGGTTTTCTATGTTGGAGCTGAAAAGAAAAGGTTTGTTGTGTTTTTTCTCCTGATAGACGTGAATATGTCTCGTTCTCCTTCTGTCCAATCAGAACCTTTACCAACCCTCAGACCTAAAGAGGAATTAAATAAAGCTGAATAAACCTGTTTGTAATGTAAACCTCTATTAAGGAATGAATATTTCCATGTAAACACAAAGCAGAATACTTCATTCAGAATAATTAATTCTGAACTAAAAAACATCAATGTGACCATTCTGTGTTTGAATCAACCAAGACTGAAGAATTCACTGTGACCAACAATGAGCTCAGAAAATATTTAGATGTTTAAAATTATCATGATTTATAGACTTTAATCACTTACTGGATTCAATGGTTACTTTAGTTCCTCTTCCAAATAGAAGTTTATAGACACCACCACCAGTATTCACACAATATGAAGCTCTGCAGCACAAACTGTGTAACTCACTGATGGACCAACACGCATGAAAAATAGCACTAATAATAACCACAAATATGCAAAATGACAAGAAAAACACAGAAATTAAATTAAAAGGACTAAAAAATTAGAACAGAATTAGAAAAAAATACTAAATAACAGAAAAACCCATAAAATTACAAAAATGCACAATATACACAAAATGTAAACAAACATGTTCACTAATGACTCCAAAAAAAACACAATGCTCAGATTGATCATTATTATTCTAATGCTGACATGAATGTTGATCATGTGACCCTCAGATCAGATACAATCACATGTTTATGGATCATAATGTTTGAATAATCATGATTTATAGACTTTAATCACTTACTGGATTCAATGGTTACTTTAGTTCTTCTTCCAAATAACAGTTTCAAGATGGATTTCAGGAAAAAAATGTTGTAAAACTTACATGGTCAAATAATACATTTGTATCATTTAGTGAATGTATATACTTGTACTAATATTTTGGACTTGACTTGTTTAACCATCACAGTGCTAAAGTAAATACCGTAGACATAGACTATCAAATAAGCCGTTCAGTGTAATAAAGTCAAAATGAAATAAAAATGATGTCGTGAAACAACTCTCCCAAACAGATTCCAATAACAAACTAAAATATATGAAATGTCTCTGTCATCATTGTATAATAATTTCAAAGTAATAATCATCAGAGATGAAAGTGTCTAAAATAATGTCTAACAACTGTTTCCCTGACTACACGTCCAGTCAGAGCCTCATTCTGACACAACGCCACAGGTTGGTTCTTCATCATAAACACCATCACAGAGAGGAACATTACACCTGTAGCCATGTTGTATGTTTTCTGTGGTTCCACACACAAGTAGTTACAGCGTCTCCTCACAACTCTGTGGAAACGCTCAACTGTTGTTTTGCAATGAGAAGTAAATAATAATGATGAAGCTGATCAATGACTTCTCAGAGGAGAAAGTGAAAGAGAAGAAGCACAGATGTTCCTGACAGAGGAACAAATTACGCTGACCAAACTGCAGACATTTAAAACACTGCTAATCTGGATTTGGTAACCTTGATAACTGTTTCTGGATCAGGTTGATCTAATCCAATGTTTCTTTGAAAAACCCCCACAAAAGTAAGACAGATGACCTGATCCTGGATAACAAAACAACAGGATTTCCAAACCCAGATCATTTTGATCCAGATGAAATGTTTTGAACAACTGGCCATTCTGTGTTTGAATCAACCAATGTGTTTAATGAAGAATTCACTGTGACCAACATCGAGCTCAGAAAATCTTTAACTGTTTGAGATCATCATGATTTATAGACTTTAATCACTTACTGGATTCAATGGTTACTTTAGTTCCTCTTCCAAAAAACATCTTCCAGCTACCAGTACCAGTATTCACACAACCTGAAGCTCTGCAGCATAAACTCTGTAACACACTGATGGACCAACACGCAAGAAAAATACACAACATGACTCCTAAAATACACTAAATTATGAAAAAAATATATAGAATTACAGAAAAATATACAAAAAAACTCCAAAACTGCACAAAACAACAGAAAAATTCACAAATGACATAAAAATATCACAAAATGGCAAAAAAATCGTGCAAAATAACAGAGACACACAAAATAGAATAAATGACAGATAAGAAATGTTTTAAATCAATATTTAAAGTGAGTGCATATTTATAGAAGAGTTACTACATGTATGGAATATTTTTATGCATTTAAACCTTTTTTAAAGGAAATGCAGCTGAAAATGTAGGCGTCACGTCATTGATTCACATCCAATAAATAAAAGATAGAAAAATACGCTGACAGAAAGATACACAATGTAAACAAACATGTACACTAATGACGTGTTAATGCTCAGATTGATCATTATTATTCTAATGCTGACATGAATGTTGATCATGTGACCCTCAGATCAGATACAATCACATGTTTATGGATCATAATGTTGAATAAACATGATTTATAGACTTTAATCACTTACTGGATTCAATGGTTACTTTAGTTCCTCTTCCAAATAACAGTTTCCCGTAACCAGTACTACCAGTATTCACACAACCTGAAGCTCTGCAGCATAAACTCTGTAACACACTGATGGACCAACACGTATGAAAAATACACAACATGACTCCTAAAATACAATAAATTATGAAAAAAATATATAGAATTACAGAAAAATACACAAAATTCTCCAAAACTGCACAAAACAACAGAAAAGATCACAAATGACATGACAATATCACAAAATGACAAAAAAAATTTGCAAAATAACAGAATAAATGACAGATAAGAAATGTTTTAAATCATTATTTAAAGTGAGTGCATATTTATAGAAGAGTTACTACATGTATGGAATATTTTTATGCATTTAAACCTTTTTTAAAGGAAATGCATTTGGACAGAAAATGTAGGCGTCACGTCATTGATTCACATTCAATAAATAAAAGATAGAAAAATACACTGACAGAAAGATACACAATGTAAACAAACATGTACACTAATGACTGCAATAACACACAAACTGTAGTTTCCTGTGTTAATGCTCAGATTGATCATTATTATTCTAATGCTGACATGAATGTTGATCATGTGACCCTCAGATCAGATACAATCACATGTTTATGGATCATAATGTTGAATAAACATGATTTATAGACTTTAATCACTTACTGGATTCAATGGTTACTTTAGTTCCTCTTCCAAATAATAGTTTATAACCACCATCATTCACACAACCTGAAGCTCTGCAGCACAAACTAAACACACACACTGAGCTCAACACAAACATCAGAAACACAACTTAAACACAAACACTGAGCACTGAATGTTACAGAAGCAAATGTAAATATAAATGACCACGTTTACATGGGAGCTTTAATTCCTCTTTAATTCAGAATAAACGTTAAATCCTCCCTAAACTAACCTTGTAAACATTAATGCAAATTTAATTCGGAATTAAACTTAAATCTGAATTAAGTGGCTGGTTTATTCCATTTTTAATTCCAATTTAATTCTTTCTTGTAAACATTTAATTCTACTTTAAGTTAATTGTGGACGTTCTGAGCATAAGTGACTTGCTGTGATGACCCTCAGATCAGATATAATCACATGTTTATGGATCATAATGTTGAATAAACATGATTTATAGACTTTAATCACTTACTGGATTCAATGGTTACTTTAGTTCCTCTTCCAAAAAACATCTTATAGACACCACCATCATTCACACAACCTGAAGCTCTGCAGCATAAACTCTGTAACACACTGATGGACCAACACGTATGAAAAATACACAACATGACTCCTAAAATACACTAAATTGTGGAAAAACTATATAGAATTACAGAAAAATACACAAAAATTCTCCAAAACTGCACAAAACAACAGAAAAGATCACAAATGACATGACAATATCACAAAATGACAACAAAAATTTGCAAAATAACAGAATAAATGACAAATAAGAAATGTTTTAAATCATTATTTAAAGTGAGTGCATATTTATAGAAGAGTTACTACATGTATGGAATATTTTTATGCATTTAAACCTTTTTTAAAGGAAATGCAGCTGAAAATGTAGGCGTCACGTCATTGATTCACATTCAATAAATAAAAGATAGAAAAATACACTGACAGAAAGATACACAATGTAAACAAACATGTACACTAATGACGTGTTAATGCTCAGATTGATCATTATTATTCTAATGCTAACATGAATGTTGATCATGTGACCCTCAGATCAGATACAATCACATGTTTATGGATCATAATGTTGAATAAACATGATTTATAGACTTTAATCACTTACTGGATTCAATGGTTACTTTAGTTCCTCTTCCAAAAAACATCTTAATGACACTACCATCATTCACACAACATGAAGCTCTGCAGCACAAACTAAACACACACACTGAGCTCAACACAAACAGCCTTAAATAAGAGCCTTAGAAAACATAGATATAATAAAAGAGTGGATGGAAGAATAAACATGTAGACATTCATGCAGACTTATTACACACACATAGACTTTATTACACACACACAGACTTATTACACACACATAGACTTATTACACACACATAGACTTTATTACACACACACAGACTTATTACACACACATAGACTTATTACACACACATAGACTTATTACACACACATAGACTTATTACACACACAGAGACTTATTACACACACACAGACTTATTACACACACACAGAGTTATTACACACACAGAGACTTATTACACACACACAGACTTATTACACACACACAGACTTATTACACACATAGACTTATTACACACACAGAGTTATTACACACACATAGACTTATTACACACACATAGACTTATTACACACACATAGACTTATTACACACACACAGAGTTATTACACACACATAGACTTATTACACACACATAGACTTATTACACACACATAGACTTATTACACACACATAGACGTCAGCAAACAGAACAGACTTCATTGAGGAATGAAACACCAGATCTTCACTAATGATGCGTGGATCATAATAAAGTTCATTTTTTCACTCTACATCCTGTATAGATGGAGGTAGAACAACTGTAACATTAACTAGTGACTTTGATTGACCAAAGTATGGACTTCAATCTCCTTCTCCTGCTCTATCTCCTCCTGCTCAGTGGAGCAAAGTGAAACTGTGTTATTGTCCAGATGATGCTTCAAAACTACAATAAAAATAGTGAAAACAGTTCTCATGAGGTTTTCTATGTTGGAGCTGAAAAGAAAAGGTTTGTTGTGTTTTTTCTCCTGATAGACGTGAATATGTCTCGTTCTCCTTCTGTCCAATCAGAACCTTTACCAACCCTCAGACCTAAAGAGGAATTAAATAAAGCTGAATAAACCTGTTTGTAATGTAAACCTCTATTCAGGAATTAATATTTCCATGTAAACACAAAGCAGAATACTTCATTCAGAATAACTCATTCTGAACAAAAAACATCAATGTGACCATTCTGTGTTTGAATCAACCAAGACTGAAGAATTCACTGTGACCAACAATGAGCTCAGAAAATATTTAGATGTTTAAAATTATCATGATTTATAGACTTTAATCACTTACTGGATTCAATGGTTACTTTAGTTCCTCTTCCAAATAAGAGTTTACTGTAACCAGTAAACACACAACATGAAGCTCTGCAGCACAAACTAAACACACACACTGAGCTCAACACAAACATCAGAAACACAACTTAAACACAAACACTGAGCACTGAATGTTACAGAAGCAAATGTAAATATAAATGACCACGTTTACATGGGAGCTTTAATTCCTCTTTAATTCAGAATAAAAGTTAAATCCTCTTTAAACTAACCTTGTAAACATTAATGCAAATTTAATTTGGAATTAAACTTAAATCTGAATTAAGTGGCTGGTTTTTTTCATTTTTAATTCAGAATTAAATTATTCCTCTTTCCTGTAAACATTTAATTCTACTTTAAGTTAATTCCCTTCGTTCTGAGCATGAGTGACTTGCTGCAATGACACACAGATCAGATATAATCACATATTTATGGATCACAATGTTGAATAAACATGATTTATAGACTTTAATCACTTACTGGATTCAATGGTTACTTTAGTTCCTCTTCCAAAAAGAAGTTTATAACCAGCATCATTCACACAACATGAAGCTCTGCAGCACAAACTCTGTAACTCACTGATGGACCAACACGCATGAAAAATTACATAAAATGAATCCTAGAATATCCTAATTTCTGAAAAAACATCATGAATAACAAAAAAACTGCACAAAACAACAGAAACATTTACAAATTACATAAAAATATCACAAAAATATGCAAAATAACAGAGAAATACACATAGAAAAAACACAAAATTACATTAAAGTAAACAAAATGACATAAAAATACACAAAATAAATCCATAATTACAAAAAATAACAGAAAAATAAATAAATAACAGGAAATGCACAAATGAATCCATAAATACAGAAAATAAAAAAAAAACATTTAGGAAATCGTGGCCAATAGGACAGAACATGAATGTGAATAGATTTAAAGTAATTCTACAGATGTTTTAAAACAACAGTCATGACTGGACTGACAAAATACCAGAATAAATGACAAATAAGAAATGCTAGCGTTAGCATGCTGAATATTAAATGTAGGAGACGTTCAACGTCTCCATTTTATGACCAATCTTTGTGTTTGATTTATCTACGTTTCTATTACAACTGCTGCACTACACCAGCACACAAAGACTGAAACACTCACTGGACTCAATGGTTCGTCTGGTTCATCATCCAAAAAACTACTTCAAAGAAACATGATTCAGAAAAGCCACAAAATAACAGAAAATACATCAAATGTAAACAAACATGTACATTAATGACTCCTGTGTTAATGCTCAGATTGATCATTATTATTCTAATGCTAACATGAATGTTGATCATGTGACCCTCAGATCAGATACAATCACATGTTTATGGATCATAATGTTGAATAAACATGATTTATAGACTTTAATCACTTACTGGATTCAATGATTACTTTAGTTCCTCTTCCAAAAAACATCTTCCAACCACTACCACCAGTATTCACACAACATGAAGCTCTGCAGCATAAACTCTGTAACTCACTGATGGACCAACATGTATGAAAAATACACAACATGACTCCTAGAATAAACTAAATTACAACAAAATACAGAAGATAGCAGCAATAATAACTAAAAAATAAGCAAAATGACAACAAAAAATAAATAAAATGACACAAAAACACACAAATTAATTTTTTTTTTTTTACAAAACGCTAACATTAAATATAAACATGACAACATAATTATAAAAAATTTTACAAAATAACCGAAATATCCACAAAGTGATGACAAAAAATTCCCAAAAATGACAGAAAAATACATAAAATGTAAACAAACAAAAATATGCAAAATAACAGAGACACACACAAAATAACAGAATAAATGACAGATAAGAAATGTTCGCAAACAATATTTAAAGTGAGTGCATATTTATAGAAGAGTTACTACATGTATGGAATATTTTTATGCATTGAAACCTTTTTTAAAGGAAATGCAGCTGGACAGAAAATGTCCAACTGCAAGCTGATAAAAACATATTCTATGATGGACGTCTGGACTCCAGCCAAGAATATTTATTAAATAAGAGCCTTAAAAAACATAGATATAATAAAAGAGTGGATGGAAGAATAAACATGTAGACATTCATACAGACTTATTACACACACACAGACTTATTACACACACACAGACTTATTACAAACACACACACAGACTTATTACACACACACAGACTTATTACAAACACACACACAGACTTATTACACACACACACACACACACAGAAGCATCATGATTTAAAGACTTTAATCACTTACTAGATTCAATGGTTACTTTAGTTCCTCTTCCAAAAAGAAGCTTCCTGCTACTACTAGTAAACACACAACATGAAGCTCTGCAGCATAAACTCTGTACCACTCTGATGGACCAACACGCAAGAAAAATACACAACTCCGAGAATACAAAAAATTACAACAAAAATACACAGAATTACAGAAAATACACAAAATGACAACAAAACTACACCAAACAACAGAACTATTCACAAATGATAAAAAAATCTGAATAATAACAGAGATATACACATAGAAAATTCGCAAAATGACGGAAAAATAGATAAAAAACCGGAAATACACAAAATGAGAGATAGATACATAAAACAACAGAAAATATGCAAATGAATCCATACATACATAACAGAAAATTAAAGAAAATACAAAAAATGACATAAAAATTTGACGAAACAACTTTAAAAGCAAACAAAATATGTAGTAACATGTCTGTGTGAGTCAGTGACGTTTAGGGATTTTCACTGTATAATATCATAATGTTGAATCATCACAATTTAAAGACTTTAATCACTTACTGGATTCAATGGTTACTTTAGTTCCTCTTCCAAATAAGAGTTTCCTGTAACCAGTACTACCAGTATTCACACAAAATGAAGCTCTGCAGCACAAACTGTGTAACACACTGATGGACCAACACGCATGAAAAATAGCACTAATAAAAACCACAAATACGCAAAATGACAAGAAAAACACAGAAATTAAATAAAAAGGACTAAAAAATTAGAACAGAATTAGAAAAAAATACTAAATAACAGAAAAATCTATAAAATTACAAAAATGCACAATATACACACAATGTAAACAAACATGTACAATAATGACTCCAAAAAAAACCACAATGCTCAGATTGATCATTATTATTCTAATGCTGACATGAATGTTGATCATGGATCATGGATCATAATGTTGAATAAACATGATTTATAGACTTTAATCACTTACTGGATTCAATGGTTACTTTAGTTCCTCTTCCAAATAAGAGTTTCCCACCACCAACATTCACACAATATGAAGCTCTGCAGCACAAACTAAACACACACACTGAGCTCAACACAAACATCAGAAACACAACTTAAACACAAACACTGAGCACTGAATGTTACAGACGCAAATGTAAATATAAATGACCACGTTTACATGGGAGCTTTAATTCCTCCTTAATTCAGAATAAAAGTTAAATCCTCCCTAAACTAACCTTGTAAACAATTAATTCCTAATGATAATTTAATTCAGAACTAAACCTAAATTTGAATTAGGGGGCTGATTTATTTAATTTTTAATTCAAAATTAAATAATTCCTCTTTCTTGCAAAGACTTAATTCTGCTTTAAGTTAATTCCGGTCGTTCTGAGCATGTGTGATGACGTGATGACGCACAGATCAGATACAATCACATGTTTAAGGCCCATCTTTGTTTTAGATTGTTAAATCATCACGATTTATAGACTTTAATCACTTACTGGATTCAATGGTTACTTTAGTTCCTCTTCCAAAAAATATCTTATAGCCAGTACCAGTAAACACACAACCTGAAGCTCTGCAGCATAAACACTGTACCACACTGATGGACCAACACGTATGAAAAATACACAACATGACTCAGAGAATACACACATTTAGCACCAAAAATAACTAAAAAAAAGTAAAATGACACCAAAAAATTAATAACATTACAAAATGTTAACATAAATATAAACATGACAACATAAGTATAACAAAATTTACAAAATAACCGAAATAACCACAAATTGACAACAAAAAATTCCCAAAAATGACAGAAAAATACACAAATGAAGAGAAATACACAACATGTAAACAAACATCCACACATACTGTATTATGACTCTAAATACACACAATGTATTAATGCTCAGATTGATCATTATTATTCTAATGCTGACATGAATGTTGATCATGTGACCCTCAGATCAGATACAGTCACATGTTTATGGATCATAATGTTGATTAATCATGATTTATAGACTTTAATCACTTACTGGATTCAATGGTTACTTTAGTTCCTCTTCCAAAAAGAAGTTTATAACCACCAACATTCACACAACCTGAAGCTCTGCAGCATAAACTCTGTAACACACTGATGGACCAACATGTATGAAAAATACACAACATGACTCATAGAATACATTAAATTATGAAAAAAATATATAGAATTACAGAAAAATACAAAAAAAATCTCCAAAACTGCACCAATCAACAGAAAAATTCACAAATGACATAAAAATATCACAAAATGGCAACAAAAATATGCAAAATAACAGAGACACACAAAATAACAGAATAAATGACAAATAAGAAATGTTTGAAATCAATATTTAAAGTGAGTGCATATTTATAGAAGAGTTACTACATGTATGGAATATTTTTATGCATTTAAACCTTTTTTAAAGGAAATGCAGCTGAAAATGTAGGCGTCACGTCATTGATTCACATCCAATAAATAAAAGATAGAAAAATACACTGACAGAAAGATACACAATGTAAACAAACATGTACACTAATGATGTGTTAATGCTCAGATTGATCATTATTATTCTAATGCTGACATGAATGTTGATCATGTGACCCTCAGATCAGATATAATCACATGTTTATGGATCATAATGTTGAATAAACATGATTTATAAACTTTAATCACTTACTGGATTCAATGGTTACTTTAGTTCCTCTTCCAAAAAGAATCTTATTAACACCACCATCATACACACAACATGAAGCTCTGCAGCACAAACTCTGTAACTCACTGATGGACCAACACGCGTGAAAAATTACACAAAATGAATCCTAAAATACCCTAAATTCTGAAAAAACATCATGAATAACAAAAAAACTGCACAAAAACTCCAAAACTGCACAAAACAACAGACAAATACACACATTTATAGAAAAATACACAAAATAACAACAAAACTACACCAAACAACAGAAGAATTTACAAATTACATAAAAATATCACAAAAATATGTAAAATAACAGAGAAATACACATAGAAAAAACACAAAATTACAAACAAGTAAACAAAATGACATAAAAATACACAAAATAAATCCATAATTACAAAAAATAACAGAAAAATAAATAAATAACAGGAAATGCACAAATTAATCCATAAATACAGAAAATAAAAAAAACATTTAGGAAATCGTGGCAAATAAAAAATGCTAGCGTTAGCATGCTGAATATTAAATGTAGGAGACGTTCAACGTCTCCATTTTATGACCAATCTTTGTGTTTGATTTATCTACGTTTCTATTACAACTGCTGCACTACACCAGCACACAAAGACTGAAACACTCACTGGACTCAATGGTTCGTCTGGTTCATCATCCAAAAAACTACTTCAAAGAAACATGATTCAGAAAAGACACAAAATAACAGAAAATACATCAAATGTAAACAAACATGTACATTAATGACTCCTGTGTTAATGCTGAGATTGATCATTATTATTCTAATGCTAACATGAATGTTGATCATGTGACCCTCAGATTAGATACAATCACATGTTTATGGATCATAATGTTGAATAAACATGATTTATAGACTTTAATCACTTACTGGATTCAATGGTTACTTTAGTTCTTCTTCCAAAAAACATCTTATTGACACCACCACCATCATTCACACAACATGAAGCTCTGCAGCATAAACTAAACACACACACTGAGCTCAACACAAACAGCCTTAAATAAGAGCCTTAGAAAACATAGATATAATAAAAGAGTGGATGGATGGAAGAATAAACATGTAGACATTCATACAGACAGTACACACACATAGACTTATTACACACACACAGACTTATTACACACACACAGACTTATTACACACACACATAGACTTATTACACACACACAGACTTATTACACACACAGACTTATTACACACACACAGACTTATTACACACACACAGACTTATTACACACACATAGACTTATTACACACACACAGAGTTATTACACACACATAGACTTATTACACACACACAGAGTTATTACACACACATAGACTTATTACACACACATAGACGTCAGCAAACAGAACAGACTTCATTGAGGAATGAAACACCAGATCTTCACTAATGATGCGTGGATCATAATAAAGTTAATTTTTTCACTCTACATCCTGTATAGATGGAGGTAGAACAACTGTAACATTAACTCCTGGCTTTGATTCACCAAAGTATGGACTTCAATCTCCTTCTCCTGCTCTATCTCCTCCTGCTCAGTGGAGCAAAGTGAAACTGTGTTATTGTTCAGATGATGCTTCAAAACTACAATAAAAATAAAAGTGAAAACAGTTCTCATGAGGTTTTCTATGTTGGAGCTGAAAAGAAAAGGTTTGTTGTGTTTTTTCTCCTGATAGACGTGAATATGTCTCGTTCTCCTTCTGTCCAATCAGAACCTTTACCAACCCTCAGACCTAAAGAGGAATTAAATAAAGCTGAATAAACCTGTTTTAAATGTAAACACAAAGCAGAATACTTCATTCAGAATAACTCATTCTGAACTAAAAAACATCAATGTGACCATTCTGTGTTTGAATCAACCAAGACTGAAGAATTCACTGTGACCAACAATGAGCTCAGAAAATATTTAGATGTTTAAAATTATCATGATTTATAGACTTTAATCACTTACTGGATTCAATGGTTACTTTAGTTCCTCTTCCAAAAAACATCTTATAACCACCACCAGTATTCACACAACATGAAGCTCTGCAGCATAAACTCTGTAACACACTGATGGACCAACACGCAAGAAAAATACACATCATGTCTCCTAAAATACACACAATTACAGTAAAATCACACAGAATTTCAGAAAATACACAAAATGACAGAAAAACACAAGACGAAAAATAAAAATAAACACACAAAAGGAATCCATAAATATGAAAAAACAGAAACATACATTAAATGAAAGAGAAACAGACAAAACAACTTGAAAGCAAACAAAACATGTAGTAACATGTCTGTGTGATTTAGGGATTTTAACTGCATAATATTTCATTAAATACACATCATCAGACGATTGCAATAATATTATGATGGAAATAAAAATCTAAATACTTAGAAAACATTTAGAAATAAATGTGAATAGATCCACATGCAATGAAGCCCAAAACACACAGAAAGACAGAAAAATACACAAATGACGAGAAATACACAACATGTAAACAAACATCCACACATACTGTATTATGATCTAAATACACACAATGTGTTAATGCTGAGATTGATCATTATTATTCTAATGCTGACATGAATGTTGATCATGTGACCCTCAGATCAGATACAATCACATGTTTATGGATCATAATGTTGAATAAACATGATTTATAGACTTTAATCACTTACTGGATTCAATGGTTACTTTAGTTCCTCTTCCAAATAACAGTTTCCCGTAACCACCAACATTCACACAACCTGAAGCTCTGCAGCACAAACTAAACACACACACTGAGCTCAACACAAACATCAGAAACACAACTTAAACACAAACACTGAGCACTGAATGTTTCAGAAGCAAATGTAAATATAAATGACCACGTTTACATGGGAGCTTTAATTCCTCTTTAATTCAGAATAAAAGTTAAATCCTCTTTAAACTAACCTTGTAAACATTAATACAAATTTAATTTGGAATTAAACTTAAATCTGAATTAAGTGGCTGGTTTTTTTCATTTTTAATTCAGAATAAAATTATTCCTCTTTCCTGTAAACATTTAATTCTACTTTAAGTTAATTCCCTTCGTTCTGAGCATGAGTGACTTGCTGCAATGACGCACAGATCAGATATAATCACATATTTATGGATCATAATGTTGAATAAACATGATTTATAGACTTTAATCACTTACTGGATTCAATGGTTACTTTAGTTCCTCTTCCAAAAAACATCTTCCAACCACTACCACCAGTATTCACACAACCTGAAGCTCTGCAGCATAAACTCTGTAACACACTGATGGACCAACACGTATGAAAAATACACAACATGACTCCTAGAATAAACTAAATTACAACAAAATACAGAAGATAGCAGCAATAATAACTAAAAAATAAGCAAAATGACAACAAAAAATAAATAAAATGACACAAAAACACACAAATTAATTTTTTTTTTTTACAAAACGCTAACATTAAATATAAACATAACATCATAATTATAAAAAATTTTATAAAATAACCGAAATATCCACAAAGTGACGACAAAAAATTCCCAAAAATGACAGAAAAATACATAAAATGTAAACAAACAAAAATATGCAAAATAACAGAGACACACACAAAATAACAGAATAAATGACAGATAAGAAATGTTCACAAACAATATTTAAAGTGAGTGCATATTTATAGAAGAGTTACTACATGTATGGAATATTTTTATGCATTGAAACCTTTTTTAAAGGAAATGCAGCTGGACAGAAAATGTCCAACTGCACGCTGATAAAAACATATTCTATGATGGACGTCTGGACTCCAGCCAAGAATATTTATTAAATAAGAGCCTTAAAAAACATAGATATAATAAAAGAGTGGATGGAAGAATAAACATGTAGACATTCATACAGACTTATTACACACACACAGACTTATTACACACACACAGACTTATTACACACACACAGACTTATTACACACACACAGACTTATTACACACACACACAC
Source organism: Gouania willdenowi (assembly GCF_900634775.1). Lineage (NCBI taxonomy): Eukaryota > Metazoa > Chordata > Actinopteri > Blenniiformes > Gobiesocidae > Gouania > Gouania willdenowi. The sequence continues at coordinate 34,451,344 of NC_041060.1, forward strand.
AGACTTATTACACACACACAAACTTATTACACACATACAGACTTATTACACACACACAGACTTATTACAAACACACACACAGACTTATTACACACACAGAGACTTATTACACACACACAGACTTATTACACACACACAGACTTATTACACACACACAGACTTATTACAAACACACACACAGACTTATTACACACACACACACACACACACACACAGAATCATCATGATTTATAGACTGTAATCACTTACTAGATTCAATGGTTACTTTAGTTCCTCTTCCAAAAAGAAGCTTCCAGCTACTACCAGTAAACACACAACCTGAAGCTCTGCAGCATAAACACTGTACCACACTGATGGACCAACACGCAAGAAAAATACACAACATGACTCAGAGAATACACACATTTAGCACCAAAAATAACTAAAAATAAGTAAAATGACAACAAAAAATTAATAACATTACAAAATGTTAACATAAATATAAACATGACAACATAAGTATAACAAAATTTACAAAATAACCAAAATATCCACAAATTGACAACAAAAAATTCCCAAAAATGACAGAAAAATACACAAATGAAGAGAAATACACAACATGTAAACAAACATCCACACATACTGTATTATGACTCTAAATACACACAATGTGTTAATGCTGAGATTGATCATTATTATTCTAATGCTGACATGAATGTTGATCATGTGACCCTCAGATCAGATACAGTCACATGTTTATGGATCATAATGTTGAATAAACATGATTTATAGACTTTAATCACTTACTGGATTCAATGGTTACTTTAGTTCTTCTTCCAAATAACAGTTTATAACCACCAACATTCACACAACCTGAAGCTCTGCAGCACAAACTGTGTAACACACTGATGGACCAACACGCATGAAAAATAGCACTAAAAATAACCACAAATACACAAAATGACAAGAAAAACACAGAAATTAAATAAAAAGGACTAAAAAATTAGAACAGAATTAGAAAAAAATACTAAATAACAGAAAAATCTATAAAATTACAAAAATGCACAATATACACACAATGTAAACAAACATGTACAATAATGACTCCAAAAAAAAAAACACAATGCTGGAGGTAGAACAACTGTAACATTAACTACTGACTTTGATTCACCAAAGTATGGACTTCAATCTCCTTCTCCTGCTCTATCTCCTCCTGCTCAGTGGAGCAAAGTGAAACTGTGTTATTGTTCAGATGATGCTTCAAAACTACAATAAAAATAAAAGTGAAAACAGTTCTCATGAGGTTTTCTATGTTGGAGCTGAAAAGAAAAGGTTTGTTGTGTTTTTTCTCCTGATAGACGTGAATATGTCTCGTTCTCCTTCTGTCCAATCAGAACCTTTACCAACCCTCAGACCTAAAGAGGAATTAAATAAAGCTGAATAAACCTGTTTTAAATGTAAACACAAAGCAGAATACTTCATTCAGAATAACTCATTCTGAACTAAAAAACATCAATGTGACCATTCTGTGTTTGAATCAACCAAGACTGAAGAATTCACTGTGACCAACAATGAGCTCAGAAAATATTTAGATGTTTAAGATCATCATGATTTATAGACTTTAATCACTTACTGGATTCAATGGTTACTTTAGTTCCTCTTCCAAAAAACATCTTATAGACACCACTACCAGTAAACACACAACCTGAAGCTCTGCAGCATAAACTCTGTAACTCACTGATGGACCAACACGTATGAAAAATACACAACATGACTCCTAGAATAAACTAAATTACAACAAAAATACAGAAGATAGCAGCAATAATAACTAAAAATAAGCAAAATGACACAAAAACACACAAATTTAATTAAAAAAAAAAAAAAAAAATGCTAACAAATATAAACATGACAACATAATTAAAACAAAATATCCAAAATATCCACAAATTGACGACAAAAAATTTCCAAAAAATATAGAAAATGCATAAAATGTAGACGTGAATATGTCTCGTTCTCCTTCTGTCCAATTAGAATCTTTACCAACCCTCAGACCTAAAGAGGAATTAAATAAAGCTGAATAAACCTTTTTTCCATGTAAACACAAAGCAGAATACTTCATTCAGAATAACTCATTCTGAACTAAAAAACATCAATGTGACCATTCTGTGTTTGAATCAACCAAGACTGAAGAATTCACTGTGACCAACAATGAGCTCAGAAAATATTTAGATATTTAAGATCATCATGATTTATAGACTTTAATCACTTACTGGATTCAATGGTTACTTTAGTTCCTCTTCCAAAAAACAGTTTCCCACCACCATCATTCACACAACATGAAGCTCTGCAGCACAAACTAAACACACACACTGAGCTCAACACAAACATCAGAAACACAACTTAAACACAAACACTGAGCACTGAATGTTACAGAAGCAAATGTAAATATAAATGACCACGTTTACATGGGAGCTTTAATTCCTCTTTAATTCAGAATAAAAGTTAAATCATCTTTAAACAAACCTTGTAAACATTAATACAAATTTAATTTGGAATTAAACTTAAATCTGATTTAAGTGGCTGGTTTATTCCATTTTTAATTCAGAATAAAATTATTCCTCTTTCCTGTAAACATTTAATTCTACTTTAAGTTAATTCCGGTCGTTCTGAGCATGAGTGACTTGCTGCAATGACGCACAGATCAGATATAATCACATATTTATGGATCATAATGTTGAATAAACATGATTTATAGACTTTAATCACTTACTGGATTCAATGGTTACTTTAGTTCCTCTTCCAAAAAGAAGTTTCCTGTTACCAACATCATTCACACAACATGAAGCTCTGCAGCACAAACTCTGTAACTCACTGATGGACCGACACGCGTGAAAAATTACACAAAATGAATCCTAAAATACCCTAAATTCTGAAAAAACATCATGAATAACAAAAAAAACTGCACAAAAACTCCAAAACTGCACAAAACAACAGACAAATACACACATTTATAGAAAAATACACAAAATAACAACAAAACTACACCAAACAACAGAAAAATTTACAAATTACATAAAAATATCACAAAAATATGCAAAATAACAGAGAAATACACATAGAAAAAACACAAAATTACATACAAGTAAACAAAATGACATAAAAATACACAAAATAAATCCACAATTACAAAAAATAACAGAAAAATAAATAAATAACAGGAAATGCACAAATGAATCCATAAATACAGAAAATAAAAAAACATTTAGGAAATCGTGGCCAATAGGACAGAACATGAATGTGAATAGATTTAAAGTAATTCTACAGATGTTTTAAAACAACAGTCATGACTGGACAGACAAAATACCAGAATAAATGACAAATAAGAAATGCTAGCGTTAGCATGCTGAATATTAAATGTAGGAGACGTTCAACGTCTCCATTTTATGACCAATCTTTGTGTTTGATTTATCTACGTTTCTATTACAACTGCTGCACTACACCAGCACACAAAGACTGAAACACTCACTGGACTCAATGGTTCGTCTGGTTCATCATCCAAAAAACTACTTCAAAGAAACATGATTCAGAAAAGACACAAAATAACAGAAAATACATCAAATGTAAACAAACATGTACATTAATGACTCCTGTGTTAATGCTGAGATTGATCATTATTATTCTAATGCTAACATGAATGTTGATCATGTGACCCTCAGATTAGATACAATCACATGTTTATGGATCATAATGTTGAATAAACATGATTTATAGACTTTAATCACTTACTGGATTCAATGGTTACTTTAGTTCCTCTTCCAAAAAATATCTTATTGACACCACCAGTATTCACACAACCTAAAGCTCTGCAGCATAAACTCTGTAACACACTGATGGACCAACACGTATGAAAAATACACAACATGACTCCTAAAATACACTAAATTATGAAAAAACTATATAGAATTACAGAAAAATACACAAAAAATCTCCAAAACTGCACAAAACAACAGAAAAATTCACAAATAACATAAAAATATCACAAAATGGCAAAAAAATAATGCAAAATAACAGAGACACACAAAATAACAGAATAAATGACAGATAAGAAATGTTTGAAATCAATATTTATAGACGAGTTACTACATGTATGGAATATTTTTATGCATTTAAACCTTTTTTAAAGGAAATGCAGCTGAAAATGTAGGCGTCACGTCATTGATTCACATCCAATAAATAAAAGATAGAAAAATACGCTGACAGAAAGATACACAATGTAAACAAACATGTACACTAATGACTGCAATAACACACAAACTGTAGTTTCCTGAGCTCAACACAAACAGCCTTAAATAAGAGCCTTGGAAAACATAGATATAATAAAAGAGTGGATGGATGGAAGAATAAACATGTAGACATTCATACAGACTTAGTACACACACATAGACTTATTACACACACACACACAGACGTCAGCAAATAGAACAGACTTCGTTCTCCTTCTGTCCAATCAGAACCTTTACCAACCCTCAGACCTAAAGAGGAATTAAATAAAGCTGAATAAACCTGTTTTCCATGTAAACACAAAGCAGAATACTTCATTCAGAATAACTCATTCTGAACTAAAAAACATCAATGTGACCATTCTGTGTTTGAATCAACCAAGACTGAAGAATTCACTGTGACCAACAATGAGCTCAGAAAATATTTAGATGTTTAAAATTATCATGATTTATAGACTTTAATCACTTACTGGATTCAATGGTTACTTTAGTTCCTCTTCCAAAAAACATCTTATAGACACCACCACCAGTATTCACACAACCTGAAGCTCTGCAGCATAAACTCTGTAACACACTGATGGACCAACATGTATGAAAAATACACATCATGTCTCCTAAAATACACACAATTACAGTAAAATCACACAGAATTTCAGAAAATACACAAAATGACAGAAAAACACAAGACAAAAAATAAAATAAACACACAAAAGGAATCCATAAACATACAAAAACAGAAACATACATTAAATGACAGAGAAACAGACAAAACAACTTGAAAGCAAACAAAACATGTAGTAACATGTCTGTGTGATTTAGGGATTTTAACTGCATAATATTTCATTAAATACACATCATCAGACGATTGCAATAATATTATGATGGAAATAAAAATCTAAATACTTAGAAAACATTTAGAAATAAATGTGAATAGATCCACATGCAATGAAGCCCAAAACACACAGAAAGACACAAAAATACACAAATGATGAAAAATACACAACATGTAAACAAACATCCACACATACTGTATTATGATCTAAATACACACAATGTGTTAATGCTGAGATTGATCATTATTATTCTAATGCTGACATGAATGTTGATCATGTGACCCTCAGATCAGATACAATCACATGTTTATGGATCATAATGTTGAATAAACATGATTTATAGACTTTAATCACTTACTGGATTCAATGGTTACTTTAGTTCCTCTTCCAAAAAACATCTTATAACCAGTACTACCAGTATTCACACAACCTGAAGCTCTGCAGCACAAACTAAACACACACACTGAGCTCAACACAAACATCAGAAACACAACTTAAACACAAACACTGAGCACTGAATGTTACAGACGCAAATGTAAATATAAATGACCACGTTTACATGGGAGCTTTAATTCCTCTTTAATTCAGAATAAACGTTAAATCCTCCCTAAACTAACCTTGTAAACATTAATGCAAATTTAATTCGAAATTAAACTTAAATCTGAATTAAGTGGCTGGTTTATTCCATTTTTAATTCCAATTTAATTCTTTCTTGTAAACATTTAATTCTACTTTAAGTTAATTCCCTTCGTTCTGAGCATAAGTGACTTGCTGTGATGACCCTCAGATCAGATACAATCACATGTTTATGGATCATAATGTTGAATAAACATGATTTATAGACTTTAATCACTTACTGGATTCAATGGTTACTTTAGTTCCTCTTCCAAAATGAAGTTTCCTTAAACCAGTACCAGTAAACACACAATATGAAGCTCTGCAGCATAAACTCTGTAACTCACTGATGCACCAACACGTATGAAAAATACACAACATGACTCCTAAAATACATTAAAATACAACAAAAATACAGAAGATAGCAGCAATAATAACTAAAAATAAGCAAAATTACAACAAAAAATAAATAAATTGACAGAAAAACACACAAATTAATGTTTTTTTTTTTTACAAAATGTTAACATAAATATAAACATGACAACATAATTAAAAACTACACACACACACACACACACACACACACACACACACACACACACACACACACACACACACACACACACACACACACACACACACACACACACACACACACACACACACACACACACACACAATAAAAATACACAAAAAACAGCAGAAAGCTACAAAACAACAGAAATGTTAAAATGGCTCCAAAAACACACAGTGACATAAAAACACAAAGATAGAAGAAAATGTACAAAATGTCAAAATAGAAAACACAAAAATGACACTCACACACAAAATAACACTAAAGCAGCAATTCTCAACTGGTGGTTCGGGACCCATAAGTAGGTCTCAGACCTGTACTGGGTAGGTGTGTGTTATTTGGTTTGTCTAATTTTATTAAAATAGATGGTCGTGATTTAATGACTGTGACAAAATGTGGGTCCCAGTGAGAAACCCCTGGTCTAAACTACCTTATTAATAAATAAATACATAAATAAATACAAATAAAGGACAATAAAACAAAAAAACACAAATTGACTAAAAACAATTCAACTTAAACAGAATGACATTAAAATGTGAAACTAAAGGTTTGAGGACCAACGTTGGTCATTTGTGTAAAAACTTTACCTGTTTCAACATTTACTTTGGTTCCTTTGCTGAAAAACACTTTCTGTCCCAGTAGATTCACACTGTGACTCACACCAATACAAATATTCATTCAACTGGTTTCACTGGTTTCACTGTGTTTAACGTTAGTTTAACCGGTACTCACTGTGTTTAACGTTAGTTTAACTTGTACTCACTGTGTTTAACGTTAGTTTAACTGGTACTCACTGTGTTTAACGTTAGTTTAACTGGTACTCACTGTGTTTAACGTTAGTTTAACTGGTACTCATTGTGTTTAACGTTAGTTTAACTGGTACTCACTGTGTTTAACGTTAGTTTAACTGGTACTCACTGTGTTTAACGTTAGTTTAACCGGTACTCACTGTGTTTAACGTTAGTTTAACTGGTACTCACTGTGTTTAACGTTAGTTTAACTGGTACTCATTGTGTTTAACGTTAGTTTAACCGGTACTCACTGTGTTTAACGTTAGTTTAACTGGTACTCACTGTGTTTAACGTTAGTTTAACTGGTACTCACTGTGTTTAACGTTAGTTTAACCGGTACTCACTGTGTTTAACGTTAGTTTAACTGGTACTCACTGTGTTTAACGTTAGTTTAACTGGTACTCACTGTGTTTAACGTTAGTTTAACTGGTACTCACTGTGTTTAACGTTAGTTTAACTGGTACTCACTGTGTTCAACCTTTAGTTTAGTTCCTTCTCCAAAGTAGAACCTATATCCTGCTGCATCAGTCACACAGTGTTTAACGGCAGAGCAGAAACTGATGATTTGATTTAAACAAAATAACAACAATGATGGACAGCAATAAAAAAATAAAAATGACTAAAAACACACAGAGCGACATAAAAACTTAAAGATAAAAGAATTGTGAAAAAATGACAACAATAAAGATACAAAATGAGAGAAGATTATAATACAAAATGACAAAAAAACACACAATAATTACTCCTAAACACATAATGACAACAGACACAAACACAAAGACACACAACATCACGAACAGAAAAAAAAGTAATGAAAACAAAAACACAAAATGTCTTTAAAAACACACAGAATGACAACAGAAATACTCAAAAACAAATACAAACAACACAACAAACCTTTAAAAATGCAAAAAACTCAAAATGAAAAATGAGAATGACATGAAATAAAAGAAAATATACAAAATAACAAAAAAAACCACAAAATTATTGGATTTCCTCATGCAGCATGGTGACTCAAGCAATACACAAAATAACATAAAAAATACACAAAACGGCAACACATATATTGCACATAAATATTCCATAAACACACAGACCCACTAATATAAATAAAATGATTCCAAAGATTGGTGAAATGACTCATTCATGTTCACAGGGCCAATCTAATTCACTAATTAATGGAAAATATATTTAGAGTATTATTACACCATGAACCCTCACTAGTAAACAAAGACTTTCAACACTTACTGGGTTCAATGGTTAGTCTGGTTCCTTTTCCAAAAAGGAGCCTATAGCCAGAAGCTTTCACACAACATGAGGCTCCATAACACAAACACTTCATCCTTCTTTCTCTGCTCAGGATTCATCCGTCAGTTGTCTCTAGGGTAACCATCACCCTTTAAATTATAGATTTATCTTTAAATTAAACAGAAAACTACACTTCTTCTATAGAACTGATTCAGGATGCACTTTGTCCTATACCTTAAAAACTTTATGCACCTTAAACAACCGTGTCTTTGTCAGTATTTGCCCTATTGGAATACATTTAACAGTTTCTGAAAGCACAAATGTTTCTAATGTGTCGAAGCATCTCCTTTGTTTAGAGAGTGCAGAGGAAAACACACAGTGGAGTGAAGAAAAAACAGCAAATAACAGAAAAAAGAACGTTTACAAACCTTACAGAGAACAGCTGCTTCTCTATTCAGACATAGGCAACTGGCGGCCCGGGGGCCACATTCGGCCCCTAAAGTAAATGTATAAAATGACAACAAAATATACAAACAAGAGCAAGAATACATTAAAAAAACACAAAGAATTACAACATTGCAGGAAAGTACAGTAAAAGGCAAGAGAAAAACAGAAAATACTCAAAAACACGCAAAACTACTACACAAATGAACAAAACAACAACAGTAATACACAAAAATATACAAATTTACAGAAAAACATGAAGAATGACTCCACAAACCCACAGTGCTAACAACCTAGAAAAACAACAGAAATACATAAAAATTACTCAAAAAAACCCTAAATGACATCACAAATACACATATATTTACTACAGAAATATACAAAATGTCTCACAATGAGCAAGACAACAACAAACATACACAGAATGAGAGAAAAAAAAACACAAAATGACTATAAAAACTCTTTGTTCTCTCCTGTGTTAATGCTCATATCGCTCATTATTCTAAATGCTGACATGAATGTTGATCATGTGACCCTCTGATTAAACACATTTTTGTGGTCTCGCTGTGATAAAAGTTGCCTATCTCTATTCTATATTATACAACAGAGGTTTTAAACGTCTGGGTTGGGACCCAAAATTGGGTCGCTAACAAAAAACTTACAAAGAAATGAAAACCTTCACACGTCTGACAGCAGAAGTTCAGTTTTAAAAGTGAATAATATAAGATAGATGTGATGCACTTCTTAAATCGTTGTTGTTTTTATAATTGCACTATTAGATACATTTAGTTGGAATTTGAGTGTGCGTGTGTGTGAGGCTCAATATGTGTATATTTTCGTAAATGTCGAGTATTTATTTGAGTAATGCCGAGGTCGGACTAGCACCCCTGTGAACTCAACTTTTAGTAATTACTGAAGAGAAAAGTCTGACCTGTTTCCACACTGAGTTGGATTCCACTGCTGAAGACGAGCGTGACAGACTGATACTTCACACTCTGACACAGACTGTGACAAATACTGACAGTCCTTCAAAATCTCTTGGAATGTATGTTTTGGTCTTTGGATTTTCCGTTCAGAAAAGGAAATTGAAAAACAAAAAAATTAGTTGTTAATTGTTTTTCATTTTCAAATTGAAAAACTAAAATTGAAATTCAAGGCATATTTCATCATCAGGGTCGAGAAGGGATAAACAAATATTTTTGGTTGATTTTCATTTTTGTTTCTAAAATACCAGAGGACTAAAACAAACAAACAAAAAAACCTGTTTTTCATTATGGTGAGAAATGAAATTGTTCTGTTCAGAATAAGAGCACATACAGTATATGTGATCATATATTTTTCTGCGCAAAAAAACCTTTTCCACTCCCACTTTGGTGCAACATATCTGCAGATATTTCTGCAGCTGACAAGCCTTGTTTAGTAAATTCAAAAATGATTTCAGAGTACGGTTCCAAAGACATTTTAAACAGATGGATAATATAGAGATAATTCATTTATTTTGGCGCCAGAAAAACAGCAACGTCCTCATATATGTGCTCTTATTTTGGTATTTCTGTAATATTTGCGTTTCCCTTCTTGACCCTGATGAAACTTAAATTTTAGATTCTCAATTTGAAAACAAAAATTAAATAACCACTCATTTTTTTTTTTTTGGATTTCCTTTTCAATGACCAAAACATACACTGACCATAAACCCTAAATGACATCATTAAACTTGTATTACCTTCAAAGTTTTGACCAGAGTGTCATTTATTTCCGAGGTCATGGTGGAGTTGACCTTAAATCACAGTAAGAATAATAATAATAAAAAAAAAATGTACTGCCAAAGGGTAGATATAGACAATAGTCTGGAAAAAGGTACATACTGCAGCTTTAACCTGGTCTCAACCAGGTTAGCCGTTCAGCGTGAGTTATTATGGAGATTTACTCCAGTAAGAAGTTAACCAGTGTTGTAGTACAGCACATAAATCATAAATCCTGGAAGTTAACGAGATAAGAGGAAATCCTGCTTTGTAGATCAGACCCTTTCAGTTGTCATTTTGTGCATATCTTTGTTATTTTTGTAAATTTTGTTGACATTTGTGTGCTTTTTGTTTGATTTATTGTATTTTAGAATTTTGTGCTTATTTTGAGTTGTTTTTTTTATTGTTGTCCTTTTTGCGTATTTTTCTGTTGTTTTTGTAGTAGGACATTTTCTGTTTTTTGTTGCTTGTTTTTACTATTGTTTACTGTATTCTTTTCTTATTTTCTAACTTTCCAGCATCATTTTGAGTTTTGTTTTTTCCTGTCAGGTTGTTGTACAGGGATTGTGTGTTTGCTGTCACTGTGGGCCTCACAGCACAGTAATACACAGCAGAGTGTGACAGTGCAGCAGAGGAGATGATCATTTGGAGTTGGTTTGTCTTCACATTGATCTTCAGTCCATCAACAGCAGCTTCACCTAATGATCCTGATACTGTGTGAGAAATAAGAAATTCTGGTGCTTTTCCAGGATCTTGTTTGTACCAGAAAAAATGATCAGCAGATGATATTTTGTTGTAATTGTAGGACAGAGTCAGTGTGTCTCCTGTTAAAGTGTTCACTTCAGTGCTGACTGCTTTGAGTTCTTCACACATGATTTCTACAGGAACAGAGAAAACTCTTTAAGTTGGTATGTTTCACTTTAAGGCCTTTGCTAACTTTGAAGCAGCAATAATGAGCAGATGTGCAGAGATGAACTGGACTTACCCGTGAATATGTGGAGAAGCAGTAGTGAGACTAAAACCATCATGTCCCAAACAAACAAGCTGAGCAGTGCTCAAACTAAACTGTTGGAAACTCTGACTTCTTTCTCATGCTGACAACCAGCTTCTGTCCTTTTGTACAGGAAGTCCCTCCTCCTCATGATGTCACTTTAACATGTGAAACCAACAGGAAAGGAAGTGGTTGGAGAATGTGTGTCAGGGATTTCAATGGGAATGGAACAATTCATCATCACTCCAGATGTTCCACCTCCTCATCATTGTTAGTGATGCATCCAACCATTGAAAATTATAACAGTTTGTTCTGATCAAGTCATTTGATTGGACAAGAGACCTTCCATTAGTTCTGATATAGAGTAAATACAGCGCTGGGACATAATCACTCCACTGTTCAGGTGTTTTAATAACCTTTAGTCAACTTTCAGTGAGGAAATGTTTTGTGTTGCCTGGCAACAGCCTTGTCTCCCTTTCAGTTGTGGAGCCAAATAAATGATTAGATAAAAAAATCATAGTGTCTTAACAATTAATACAACTAACTAATAAAATGTGCTTGTACAACTGTTGTATGAAAGCAATATCACACACAATGTTGTGCTGAATATCAGCACAGAGGGGTGTTCCATAAAGGAGGGTTAATAAACTCTGAGTTTATCCATAAACTCTGGGTCAACATACACCACGATGGGAAACTGGGTATCTGATTCCATTACAGCTGGTATGAAGTGGGTCAATCAACCCAGAGTTTGTAAACCTTGGGTTACTTACGTGCCCTTGAGCAAGGCATCAAACCCCAACACTGCTCTGGTGCGCTGCCTTCATTGTGGAAGCAGCCCCACTTTGACATCTCTCCATTGATGCATGTTCACACGTCCTGTTTGTGCAGGTGTGTGATTCGGGCCTGTGTGTGTGAGAAGCATGTCCCTAAAAATAACAGTGTAACATAATTTCCCTTCAGGGATTAATAAAGTAATTAAAATTAAAAAAAAATTTAAATTAAAAAAAAAGCCATCATCTGTCAAGGACTAGGCTGAGGATCACCAAAGTATCGATGTCAACCGTGATACCTATGAATCGATTTTTAACTGCCTGATGATTAATCGTTACATCCCTAAAAGCAGGTATTATTAGGGCCTCGTCCTCCCCTGCAGGAGCAGGATCTGTTTTTGTTGAAAAAAAAGATAAAACACTTGGGCCATGCATTGATTACAGGGGCCTAAATTAAATTACAGTTAAGAACCGCTACCCACTACCCCTCATGACATCAGGTTTTGAACGCCTGCCGGGTGCCAAGGTGTTTACTAAACTGGACTTGCATAATGCTTATCACTTAGGGTTATGCAATGCTCCTGCAGTTTTCCAAAACCTGGTCAATGATGTTCTAAGAGATGCACTGAATAAGTTTTTTGTTTGTGTACCTGGACGACATTTTCATTTTTACTTCTGACTTAGCTAGTCATGTCGGTCATGTTAGGTTTGTTTTGGAGCACCTCCTGAATAACCATTTATTTGAGAAAGCTGAAAAATGTGTGTTTAATGCTCCCTCAACTTCTTTCCTTGGACATGTAATCTCTGAAGGAAGAGTTGAGATGGACAAGGGAAAAGTCAGAGCTGTGGCGGAATGGCCGACCCCAGTTAACCGCAAACAACTTTTGCGATTTTTGGGGTTTGCTCATTTTTATCGGAGGTTTAGTCGAGGTTTTAGCTCCATTGCTGCACCACTGCATGCCTAAACTTCTCCCAAGGTTCCGTTTTGTTGGAATCCCTCAGCTGACCAGGCATTTTCTGAACTTAGGGCCAGGTTCACATCTTCTCCTCTGCTGTGTATTGCGGATCCGGGAAGGCAGTTTGTTGTGGAAGTGGATGCTTCAGATGTTGGTGTAGGGGCGGTCCTCTCTCAGTGAAGCCTTGTAGATGGTAGGCTGCATCCATGTGCTTTTTTTTCCAGGCGCTTGACCTCTGCTGAGCAGAATTATGACATTGGCAACCGAGAGCTCCTGGCCATTAAGTCTGCATTAGAGGAATGGAGGCATTATTTTGTGGTATGGACCGACCATAGCAACCTTGAGTACATCAGGTCAGCTAAAAGATTAAACTCTTGTCCCCCCACAAAGATCTGGGGCTCTGGAAGTTCGTGAGTATGTCAGTGCTTGCCCTGTTTGTGCACGTAACAAGACCTCTCGTTCTCGTCCCTCTGGTCTTTTACAGCCACTCCCAGTGCCTACCCGGCCATGGGCAGACCTGTCCAATGACTTTGTCAATGGTCTCCCTGAGGCAGAGGGATTTACCACTATTCTCATTGTAGTGGACCGTTTCTCCAAGATGGCCCACTTTGTGCCATTAGTGAAGCTCCCATCCTCCAAAGAGCTAGCAGAGGTGATGTTGACTAATGTGTTCCGCCTCCATGGGTTCCCACGGGACATAGTATCAGACCGGGGACCTCAGTTTGTGTCTCGCTTTTGGAGGGAGTTTTGTAGACTGTTGGGAACAACCGTGAGTCTTTCATCCGGTTACCACCCCGAGTCTAATGGCCAAACAGAGAGGATGAACCAAGAGTTGGAGTCCACCCTTCGCTGTCTGGTCTCTGACAGCCCGGCTTCTTGGTACAGGCAGTTAGTCTGGGTAGAGTATGCCCATAATTCTCTTCACTGTTCTTCTACTGGGCTGTCTCCCTTTGAGTGTGTTTACGGTTACCAACTTCCTGTCACGGCAAATTTGCGGTTAACCTCATTTGGAGACATGATTTATGCTCTTGTTGAATGATGATGTCCAGTCAAAGCATGATTTTATGAAAAAAGATTTATTATAAACTAAATGAAAAAGAGTACAAAAAAAGAGTGTCCCATCCTGTCGGAAGGAAAGACGGCCAGCAAAACCCACTGGGAAAGTTGCACAGCTTAAGCTTTACACAGATAGAGAAAAAAGTTCCACCCTGATGAGAGGAAAAAGGAGGGGGTCAGATGCTCCCAACAGTGGAGGCGTTGGAGAATGATGAAGATGTGGATGTATTGAGGAAGGCTGATGCCACTGATATTGACACAATTCTGGCTCTGACCAGATTATTTGGTTGCCTCTTGATAGTGTGTGTGCGTCAGTTGGTGTGTGTATCTGCATGTGAGTTTGAGTTGGCCTTGAATGTTCAGGCCGGGGTTCTTATCTGTGTGTGTATGTGAAAGAATGTGAGTTTTTGGTATGAGGCCTTAGAGACTGTGTGTTGCTGGCACTGTGGATACAATACAATCTGTCTGTACTGCTAATCTAACATGACTCAGCAAAGAAGAAATGTCTCTGTTCAAAAGCACAATGATATAATGCAGTCATTGTGTATTAACACATGACAAATTGTACACATTAACTCACATTTGATGATATGATGATGAATATAATAATTGCCATAACACTCCCTTAGAATTCTGAGGTCAGTGTACCTTCAGCTCTGGTGTTGGTGTGGCGATGCAAGCGAGCTTGGCTTAAAGCAAGGAGCAAGCTTCTGCAGTGTTCTGCAGAACGTAAGCGGCTCGCAGATCGGCGTCGGGTTCCCTTACTTCCTCTGTCAGTCAGAGACTGTGGCTTTCCACCCGGGATCTTCCTATCCGCTCAGAGGCAAAGACGTTGTCTCCAAAGTTCATTGGACCCTATCCGATAGTTAGGCTTGTTGGTCCTTCTGCAATTCGCCTTCGCCTGCCTCGCTCACTCCGTGTTCACCCCACCTTTCATGTTTCCAAGGTTAAGCCTGCCCAGGTTAGTCCACTGGTTTCCTCCTCCAGGGCCCCTCCTCCTCCCCGGGTTGTAGATGGTGAGGTGGTTTACAAGGTCAGGTGGGTCCTGGCAGCTCGCCGGCGAGGGTGTGGTCTGCAATACCTAGTTGACTGGAAGGGGTATGGTCCTGAGGAACGTGCCTGGGTACCTGCTAGGTTCTGGGCGGTCCTGTCAGCACCACACCTGTAGCCAGTCTGCTAATCATCATGTCACCTATATATATCCTGTCTGTGTGTCTTACTCTTGTTGGTCTGTCCTAATCGTCTGTCTGGAGTCCAGGTGGGCCACGCGTCCAGGTTGAGGATCGTCCTGCACCTCACATCAGTCTAGTGTCTGTTCTGTAAAGAATAAAGACTTTGCCAAGTAACCCTGCCTCTGAGTCCTGCAATTGGGTCCTGTCTGCTACCCGTGACATCATCAATGGATCGAAGGTTGCACGAACCACCATGGTAACCACCCAGAAGAGAGTGGTTTATTCACCCTGATGGGTGAAATAAGCCGGTGTTTGAGGAATATGAGCCTGTTCTAAAAGTGCGTTCACTAAGAACGCCACTTCAGTGACTATAGTGACTTAAATCACCCGTGATTTGTCACGCTTTTTGGTCGCTTCATCACTATATCGCTTCAGTGACGTGACGAGCGGTGAATAACATGAATAAAATGTGTCTGAGGAGACGTGTCAGCAGCATAGGATGGCTGCATAGAGAGACTTCCCGTTACACTGGCTATAAAGACAGTGACTGCCGCTTGATATTGCAGCATTTATATTGATTTTAATGTAATATTGTCATCAGAGTCACCTCGACGTCCAAAAAATTTCATAAAAAAGACTGAAGTGGGCTGCAAACCCACGACCCATTGCTTCTGAGAGCAATGTCATGATTCACTGCACCACCATAACTTCAAAGTTATTTGATCAACACAACATTAGTAATGGTGTGAGCATGTCTGTGGTGTGTGATGTCACTGATGTGTTTCAGAGAAGAGTGTCAAGGTACATTAAAGTGATCAGAAACGGTGTTCAGGTGGGCGGAGCCAGGTAGAAACCCAGGGTTTATTTGACAAAACCTTTTTGATAAAAGTTTTAAATGTATTTTCCTATACTGCCACTAACTCTCTTTACTCACAGGAAATCAAGGACATTCTTAGAATAAGATCATATAATTGTTTTTACAGTAAAAGTGTTCCTACTTTGCATAAACTATATCATGTTTGGTGCCAGAATAACCGGGAAAATATGATCTCTGCTTTCATCTTGTTTTGAAAGTTATAATCTAACTGGTTTCTGAGTTACATTCATATTTCTTGTTCCAAAAGATCTCACATTAATTCAATCCTTATCACACATACAGGATAGCCACAACCCACAAAACATCCAAAGCAATCTAATTGGCTCCCGAAAACACGTCGACCAATAGAATCGCAAAATTCAAATCATTGGATTTTGGTGCTGGTCGCTAAGATGCCCACTGCTGTGTTATGTACGTCTTCTTTAATCTTTTATTTTCTTTGTAACAAAGTGTTTTCTTTCATTAGACCTTTTAAACAAGCTTGCGCATCCCAGAGATAAAACCTCCTGTTCCAAGCCTGAAGGAGCTAAACGGAGTCTGAAGGCCAGAGCAAAACACACTGTGCTGAAGAAGTCCACGCAAGGTCCGTTCGCGACCCGTAGCCTATTGAAGTGTATGACGGGAACATATACATGATTGTGATTTACATCTCAGGAAGTGTAAAGATCCAGCCTTGCTGAAAGAAATTACAGCCGATACCTTCAGTAGAGAGAGAACATCAGACCTTCACAACGTGCAAAGAGTTTGAGGAATGACTGATCATCTGATTCAGGATACAAATGCAGGACAGAATTGCTGCAATGTGGACACAGCTCTTTTTTACCTTTTAGGGACATCTCTTGCGTGTCGCTACATCACCACTCTCATAAAAGTGCGTGTTTGAATAAACATGTAATGTAAGTAAACACTGCGAGCCATAAAAAGTTAATCTTAGTCTGATCATATTTCAGTAGGGATTTGGTGTCTCATATTGTTTGTTGGGACGTGAGGACCTCTGCTGGTCATTTAGGATTATGTTTTTCAAACACGACAGGCCGGCTAAGCAATTTCATGTCGAAATTAAAAAAACACCAAAACTTGATCTTTATGTAGCTTTTGTAAGGCTTTTAATGATGTATCACTCTCTGTGATAGATCATGTGCCTGCTTTATATTCTCTCTACCCATATGCTTTTATTCTGACACCATCACTTCCGCATGTCGGCTGAAAAAAAAAAGCCAGACCACGTGACCTCGGTCACGTGACTTCGTTTTTCGTTTCAGCGTTCAGAACAGAAAAAGGAAACAGCCGATTTTCAATGTTCAATTGTAAAAGGGAAAAGGAGAAAAGGACACGGGAAAATCGAAAATCGGGCCAATTTGGATTTGTTTAATGGTTTTTTGATTAAAACGGTAAAACGTTTTTTTTGTTTGAAAAGGAGAGGAAGAGAAACTGTTATTTAATTTTTGTTTACAGATGAATTTGGGATTATCCAATGATACCCAGACACACACACATATATACATATGCTTTAAAGCTTTTTGTCCAGACGTTGGTGGTTTCCTGTCACTGTGGGCCTCAGAGCACAGTAGTACACAGCAGAGTCAGACACATGAAGATCCTGAATCATCAGAGGAACAGAGCTGTCTTTGAGCTCAGCATCAAATCTGTCCTTCACAAACTTTGAAGTATAATATACTTCACCTCCGTAGTAAAACAGAATAAACTTTGGGTAACTGTTCACTTCTTGTTTGTACCAGAACAAATAAGGGTCTGAATCAGTGGTGCTAAAAGTACACTTTAGTGTAGCAGTTTGTCCTTGAGTCAGAATAACATCTCCTGGTGGCTGTGTGACTTTCTCCTCTCCTTTACACTCTGTGGAAGAACAGAACATCCAGAAGGAGAGACCAGTCAGCTCCAAAGGAATTTAACATTGAAATCCAAAGCGTACCATGAAGAGTTCATCAATGTATTCAAATGTTTCAGAGACAAACATGTACAGTCTGTATGTTACCGAAGCAAAAAGCAGCGAGAAGAATCCACAGCCAAAGTTCCATTTGTACAAGCAGGTTTGAATGTGTGGAAGAAAGCAGCTCCTGTTCATATTCAGTAGTAGAATAGCTCTCTTTAAAGCAGCACTTCTTATCCACACAGAGGCTGAACATAGAGGAGTGGATATAGCACAGTGCTGCCCTCTAGTGGAGCTACAGAGTGCAGTGAAGCCACCCAGCAGCCAGTCACTAGACATCCATGAGACATGAAGAACATCTGAGAACATCTACATCCTCTAATGGAGGAAATCCCTGGATCGTTCTCAGGTTCTTTGGAAAACTTTCTGAGGGAACTCAGTGTGTGTGTGTGTGTGTGTGTGTGTGTGTGTGTGTGTGTCCTCTGGTGGTTTGAAGGAAAAGTGCAAAAAACGTTGGATTCATATGAGGGAAATGTCTGATCAATAAATATTCTCATCATAAATGTATTTATATATTCATTTAAAAAAAGGCTAAAATAAAAAAAATCACAAAACTGATAAAAACTATGAGCACAGGTGAAACTACCAGCTCAGCATTTCTACTTGTTGTTAGCATTAGCATTAGCTGCTAGCACATCTGTTTAGCTTTCAGCAAGTGCTCCATGTGAAACTTCCATGTTGCCCAGTCCTCTGGTCCACTCAGCTGGTCAATAACTAGTTTATCTAACATTGTGAATCCCACAAACACTTCTATTAGTCATAAAAACTACTTTTCAGCTCCTAGATCCAAAACCTACTGTTGTTCACACGTGTTTGGTTCAAATGAATGAATGAACAGTTTCAAAACACAGTCAGTAGAGGGCAGTATTACACCTTAAAAATCAGAGGGAAAACACTCAACCTGGCAACCACTCTAAATGTAGGAGCTTAAAAATGACCTCACTACAAACTTTTTACAACTTTATCAACAAAACAATGAAGAATAAATACGTAGAATAGTGATTAAACAGTGAATAAAGTAGTTTCAGCCTGAGGGAACGTACAGGATGTTTAGTTCATAGAAAGTCTGTGTTACACTGAATGTTTGATGGAGGGATTTGATCTGTTGTTCATTTCATGATTCCAGAGGAAATTTGTTGAGTAGAGATTAATTTATGATTAAATATGGTTAGGTTTGTTTTTTAAAATAATATAAAAAATACATCTTAAATGTAAGGCAAGGCAAATATATTTGTATAGTGCATTTCATACACAATGCAAACATTTAACAGCTTAAAATCAATAAGAACATTAAAATCAACAAGAAAAAAACAAAAATACCCCAAAAAACATGATTTAGATAACAACATTGATGGAACTGTTTACCTGTCATTATTCAGCATTGCTTTATAAAGTTGCTTTCTTAATCACAAAAAGGCTGTAAAATAGTCAACCTGGCAACCCTACTGGATGTCAGTGCTGGGGAATGATGTCACAGCCAATGTCCAAAGCTGTTGCAGTCTCTTCATGTGGTCTCCAGTCTATGCTGGCCTACCTAAAGTGTCCCTGAGGAAGTCCAGGGCTCCCAGTCAGAGAACATATGAAAGTGTAGCAGGTGATGAACAGCCTTCATATCCATGGAATAAACAGGAGAACATCTTTACTCTATGGAAATGATCATTTTAGAACTCCTTCAGCTGATCTATCCTCACTTTCCTGTTTCCTTGTTCACAGGAATCGCTCCAACGCACTTTAACGTGTTTTTATTCACAGGAAATAAAACATCACTGCACATTTCTGTGGAATGTTTAGCTGCAGATAACCACCATCATAATGGACTGATGAAGATGTTTACAAGGTAAATAAGTGAACATAAGTGGAGGGAAAACTTCTTAACTGCAAATTAAAATAAAATTACATTTCTTTCCAACTTTAAATTGTCTTTTTTTTAGTAATTCTTCTGTGTTTTGCAGAGAATGGTTTATTAAAAGTTGATGAACAGTGTGTGAACTGTATGAAGGTGTGTGTTGGATGTGTCAGTGTGAGTGAGCAGCTGTCAGGTTGTTGTACAGGGATTGTGTGTTTGCTGTCACTGTGGGCCTCACAGCACAGTAATACACAGCAGAGTGTGACAGTGCAGCAGAGGAGATGATCATTTGGAGTTGGTTTGTCTTCACATTGATCTTCAGTCCATCAACAGCAGCTTCACCCACAACTCCTGATGTTGAGTGAGAAATAAGAAATTCTGGTGCTTTTCCAGGATCTTGTTTGTACCAGTAAAAATAATCTCCAGATGTTATTTTGTTGTAATTGTAGGACAGAGTCAGTGTGTCTCCTGTTAAAGTGTTCACTTCAGTGCTGACTGCTTTGAGTTCTTCACACATGATTTCTACAGGAACAGAGAAAACTCTTTAAGTTGGTATGTTTCACTTTAAGGCCTTTGCTAACTTTGAAGCAGCAATAATGAGCAGATGTGCAGAGATGAACTGGACTTACCCGTGAATATGTGGAGAAGCAGTAGTGAGACTAAAACCATCATGTCCCAAACAAACAAGCTGAGCAGTGCTCAAACTAAACTGTTGGAAACTCTGACTTCTTTCTCATGCTGACAACCAGCTTCTGTCCTTTTGTACAGGAAGTCCCTCCTCCTCATGATGTCACTTTAACATGTGAAACCAACAGGAAAGGAAGTGGTTGGAGAATGTGTGTCAGGGATTTCAATGGGAATGGAACAATTCACTCCTTTGAGAAAAAGCCTATGAAACTATCAAACATTTGAACTGATGAATCTAACAAGAAGAAACATGGAGAAGAAACCATAAAGAATAGAAACAAAGAGTTGAAAAAGAAAAGCTCATTCTATGTCATGAACACATATTTTCAAGACATCCCACACACTTCAGTCACAAAAAAATTCTGAAATGTTTCCCAATAGTTCCTTGATAATCAATCAATCAATCTTTATTTGTATAGCGCCAAATCATAACTCAATGGTATCTCAAGACACTTTACAGTAGAGCAGTCTTAAGGACGGACTCTTCATTTTATGGATACACACATATGCATATATACGTATATACACATACGTATGTATCCCACACCCAACATGAATTCATCATGGCGGCAAGGAAAACCTTCTGTTAAGCAGCAGGAACCTTGTGTGGATCCCATTCCTATGATGAACAGCCATCCACGTTATGCTGTGTTGGGTGTGTGCAGAGGAAAGGGTGGAGACAGAGTTGTTGAGACTCTGTAACTCCACACTGAGGATCCCACGGACCTGCAAGACAAAAGCCAGAAGGAGTACAGGAGCAAACACACAAGGGAAGAAGCAGACATAGAGGGAGTGTTTGAGAGAGGAATGGGACCCTCTCCGGTCCCTCTCTAACCTAAATGACCTCTCTCTTAACCGAGCATGCCAGACCCCCCCGGCAGTCTATGCCTATTGCATCTTAATTATGAGCTATGAGCTGGTTCCTAAAAAAAAGCTTTACCAAAGAGGAATGTTTTGAGCCTAACCTTAAAGGTAGAGAGTGTGTCTGCCCCCCGAACCGTGGTTGGTAGATGGTTGCAGAGAAGTGGGGCCTGATAACTGAAAGCTCTTCCTCCTATACTACTTTTAGAGACAAATGGAACAACGAGTAGTCCAGCATTTTGAGAGCGTAGTGTTCTGGGGGGATTGTATGGCACTACAAGCTCCTTGAGATAGACTGGTGCCTGTCCATTTAGGGCTTTATAAGTGAGAAGAAGAATCTTGAATTCTATTCCATATTTTATGGGAAGCCAATGCAGAGAGGCTAATACAGGAGTAATGTGATCTCTTCTCCTAGTTTTAGTCAGTACACGTGCTGCAGCATTTTGAACCAGCTGAAGTGTCTTAAGCGACTTGCTCGGGCAGCCTGCTAAAAGAGAGTTACAATAATCCAGTCTAGAGGTAACAAAAGCATGGACTAGTTTTTCAGCGTCGCCCTGAGACAGGATAGATCTGATTTTAGCAATGTTACGGAGATGAAAGAAGGCAGTTCTTGAAGTTTGTTTTATGTGAGAGTTGAAGGATAAATCCTGATCAAATAGAACCCCAAGGTTTCTAACAGTTGTGCTTCGTGCCAGAGTAATGCCATCTAGGGCAGTTAGGCTAGCATAGGTTTCTCTAAGGTGTCGTGGGCCCAGTACAATGACCTCAGTCTTGTCTGAGTTGAGAAGAAGAAAATTTTGGTCCATCCAGGCCCTAATGTCCTTTAGACAGGCCTCAAGTTTAGATAGCTGATTTGTCTCACCTGGCTTCATTGATACATACAGTTGGGTATCATCAGCATAGCAGTGAAAGTTAACAGAGTATTTTCTCATAACATTACCAAGGGGGATCATATAGATACAGAAGAGGATTGGACCTAGCACAGAGCCCTGAGGAACCCCGTAGCTTACTTTAGTGTACACAGAAGACTTATTATTCACATGTACAAACTACCTATCAGATAGGTAGGACTTAAACCAGTTTGGGGCAGTCCCTGTGATTCCAAGTAATTCCTCTAATCTCTCTAGTAGAATATAGTGATCTATAGTGTCAAAAGCTGCACTAAGATCTAATAAAACCAGCACTGAGAGTCGTCCTTCATCTGAAGCCCAGAGTAGATCATTAGTTACTTTAACTAAAGCAGTCTCTGTGCTGTGTTGAGCTCTAAAGCCTGACTGGAAGTCCTCGAACAGGTTGTTGTTTTGAAGAAAGTCACAGAGCTGAGCCGCCACAACTTTCTCAAGAATCTTTGAAATTAAAGGAAGATTAGATATAGGCCTGTAGTTTGCTAAAGTGCTGGAATCAAGAGTAGGTTTTTTGAGAAGGGGTTTGATTACAGCTACTTTAAAGGACTGTGGCACGTAGCCTATTGATAGGGATATATTTATTGTCTCCAACAAAGATGGGCAGACCAGGGGAACAACTTCTTTAAACAGCTTAGTTGGGATCGGATCTGAAAGGCAGGTCGATGGTTTGGAGGATGAAATAATAGTTAAGTTCCTGAAGTCCTATATGTGTGAAACAGTTAAGGTTAGGCCTATTTACATTTAATGGTACAGCAGGCCCAGGTGAAGGCAGGGAGTGGCTAATTTTATCTCTAATCTTATGAATTTTATCGTTAAAAAATGTCATAAAGTCCTCACAGCTGAGGGCTAGAGGAATCATGGGCTCAATAGAGCTCTGACTTTGTGTTAGCCTGGCTACAGTGCTGAAAAGGTACCTCGGATTATTTTTATTTTCTTCAATTAGTGAGGAGTAGTATGTAGATCGACTATGTCGTAAGGCTGTCATGTATTTACTATGGCTTTCTTGCCAGAGTATTCGTGACTCCTCTGTTTTATTGGAGCGCCACATTCTCTCAAATTTACGGGTTGTTTGTTTGAGTGTGTGAGTTTCAGAGCTAAACCACGGAGCTTTCCTCTGACGTTTAATAGTTTTTTCCCTCAATGGGGCAATTGAGTCCAAGGTGGATTTTAGTAGACTAGCAGAGCTATCGACAAGCAGATCCAGTTGAGAGGGGTTATAATTAATATCATAGTTATTTATTGGATGGTGCACTGAGTGTAAGGCAGCAGGAATGGCCTCTTTAAATTTAGCCACAGCACTATTGGACAGATTTCTACTCGTAACTATTTTATTGCACAGTGCGAGATCCTCTAGGATAATGTTAAAAGATATTAAAAAGTGATCTGATAGCAGAGGATTTTCAGGGTAGACTTTTAGTTCATTAATATCAAGGCCATATGTTAGAACAAGATCAAGAGTATGATTTAAACAATGAGTAGCTTCATTAATAGTTTGAAAAAAGCCAACTGAGTCTATTAGGGACATAAAGGCTGAGCTCAGGCTATCACTATCTTTGTCCACATGGATATTAAAATCTCCTACTATCAGTATTTTATCAGAACTGAGGACTAAGTTTGATATAAACTCAGAGAATTCTGATAGAAATTCAGAATAAGGGCCTGGAGGACGGTAAATTATCACAAATAAGACTGGCTGGCAGGTTTTTGATTCGGTATGAGATAAATTTAGAACCAGGCTTTCAAAGGAAGTGTAGTTGGCCTTTGGTTTAGGATAGATTAGGAGAGAGGAATGATAAATAGCTGCTACACCACCTCCACGGCCTATGTCTCCTGGCATATGAGTATTAAAATGACTGGGAGGAGTGGCTTCATTTAAACTAACATATTCATCTTGATACAGCCATGTTTCAGTTAAACAGAATAAATCAAAGTAATGAAGTTATTTTCTGAGATAAGGTCATTTACTAGTAGAGATTTGGATCTCAGTGATCTAATATTTACAAGAGCACATCTAATGGTTTTATGTTTTGGTGTTTCTAGATTTGAGATTTTAATTTTTTTTCAGATTTTTATAATTGATACCCCTTTCATTTGATTTTATGTTAAAATCATTGTGAAATTTGGGTCGGGGGACTGACACCGTCTCTATAAAATAATATTCATCACCATCACAACAGTTGTCATGGCGATGAACACAGCTATCATAATAGCAATGGGAGGGAAACTGTCCTAATGCAAGCGCAGAGGGGCATGGAGGACGCCACCTCTGTAACATGGTCTCATTCATGAGATGTCATAACAGTGACTGTGCCATGTTTTCTGATAGTAGAGATGCTCCCACCAAAGTCTCTCCCTATCATATTTCAATAGTCAAACTGTACATTTTTAGTTTGATCAAATTAATACTTTTTGAGACAAGGACAATTTAGTGAGGGGGCTATGTGTCAATTTTTGTACGTCCTAATTTCCCCCCCCCCCCATTTTCAGCTTCTAATATTTCAGGAACTACAACATATACAAAACTGATATTTGGTATAGTAATACAGCTTTACCTACTGTATCAGATTATACAAAAATATCTGTTATACATCCTATCTGGTGGACATGCCAGACCCTCAAAACTGGAAAAAAGTGTGTGTGTTCCTCCTCCCCTGTTGTTAGATGTTTTAGGGTGTACTCATACTGCCAGCTCGAGCCGTTCCAATCTCACAGCAGGAATCCCCCCCTCCCTGTCTCTTTTCTGGCATGGTAGAACGGACGTGATTACCAGCTCAACTCGGTTCCCACAGACAAACACGTCATCACATTAATTTATGACACACGTATGGCATTACGTCATCATTAAGCGACTCTGGGTTTATTGTTGACATTACATTCTATTAATTTCATATTTTATGTTGCGTAGTGTAACTATAAGTCAAGGTTTACCCAGACACATGCTCTTTTCATGGCTGGGTATCCCAGGGAGCCTATAAATTACAGGCCCATATCAAAACTTCCCTTCATGTCAATAATCATGGAAAAAGTGGTGGCAAAACGGCTAACCAAATTTTTTGGAACAGCATGATTTTTATGATAAATATAAACCTAGTTTTAGGTCAATCCACTCCACTTAAACTGCTCTTGTGAAAGTTTTCAATGACGTGATGATGGCTCCTGACTCTGGTTGCCACACAGTTTTGGTTTTACTCGATTTGACATCTGCCTTTAATACTGTCGATCACGGTATACTGATTGATCGACTGAAATCTGAGATGGGGTTTTCTGGGGCTGTTCTCCAGTGGTGTTCTTCATAGAAACATCTAAGAACTTTTAATGTTTCTATCAACAATGTAATGTTGAATGTGTCCAACCTCTCATGTGGAGTAGCCCAGGGCTCTGTTCTGGGGCCTGTTTTGTTTTTTTTGTACCTGATGCCTCTTGGCCAATTGATCCATGGTTTTGAAAATGTGTCTTATGATTTTTATGAAGATGATATTCAATTGTACTGCTCCTTCTAACAAAACGGAAACTCTGATCATTGCTCCTGATAAAAAGATTCTCCTGATCAAGAACTCCCTTGGTGCTCAGAAACCTTGGGGTTGTGTTTGATCAGTCAGTGTCTTTGGAGGGTCACTGTCGTCAACTGACCAAAAACTGTTTTTATCACCTGAGAATTCTCTCTAAAGTGAGGAATTTTTGTCAAAATCAGATCTTGACTTGATCATCCAAGCGTTCATCTCGTCTCGCATTGATTATTGTAATTCTGTTTTCACTTGTTTCAACAAGTCGACTCTAAACACACTTCAGATTATACAAAATGCTGCTGCCAGACTTTTGACTGGTGCACCCAGAACATCCCACATTACCCCCATTCTATTAAGTCTTCATTGGCTTCCAGTCAAGTCAGCCTGCTTTGGCCTCTGGCCTCACTCCCAGTGGCCTAGTCAGCACATAATATAAAGGTGACGAATCCTCTTGCCCATGTCCGCTCTAGCAATTAGATTATGATTTACAGTCCGCAGAAACAGGAATGAATCAAAACATAAACAGCTACATCAGAATTTGTATCTCTTACCTTTTATATGCAATCTAACAGCAACTCCAATGACTGTAAACTGTTCTTTTTAAGTGGAGCAACAGCATCCAGAGCTGTGTGCAATGACAACATTGCACTGTTGACAAGATAATCTATTTTCTCTGTCGTTAGACATTGATAGCTTCTCTCTGTTGAGATAACATATGGATCAGACATAAGCAGAGATGGAACCAAATCTTTAAATCTAGCTACAGCTTTTACACCTACTATGATAGCTGTATTGGTGTTCAGCACCAGATCAGTAAGAAAGTCAGAGAATTCAGAGAGAAACTCTGAATATGGACCAGGAGGACGGTAAACTATAACCAGTAAAGTGGGTTTTTCTATCTTGTTTTTGGGATTACACATTTTAAGTGAGAGGCTTTCGAATTAATTTTGGTTAAGTTTGGTTTTTGGGGTAACTGATTGAGCTTGAGGGAAAAACTGATGCCACTCCTGTCATTCCTAAAACTAATTTTAAAACCCAGGGAGACCTGTCGTTCAAGGCTGTGGCCACCAAACTCTGGAATGACCTTCACCAGTCCGTCCGGGAGCTTGACTGTGTGGACTCTTTTAAAAAGTATTTGAAGACTTTTCAGACAAGCTTTCAGTAAATAGAGTTTTAACTTTTGTTTCCTTTTTGTGATGTTGCTCTGGTTGTTTTAATTCCACCTTCGTTTTGTACAGCACTTTGTGACTTTTAATCTGTGAAAAGCGCTATATAAATACAAATGTATTTACTTATTTTCTTGGGATGTAATGTTGTGCGATTTCTGTCCAGATATTGTGATTGGTTGTGATTGAAAGTTCTATCTCTCTTTCCTGTTCTATTGGTCCTTCTGTCCACTAACCCCAACAAGTGGACGCAGATGGCTGCCACCTCTGAAACCTGGTTCTACTGGAGATTTCTTCCTGTTAAAGGGAGTTGTTTCTTCCCACTGTCGCTAAATGCTTGTTCATGTGGATCTTGTTGGGTTTTTTCTTTCTGATCATGAATTTTACAATTTGATAAGCACATTGAGATGATTTTGTTGTAATTTGCGCTATACAAATAAAGTTGAATTTAATGACTGGTAAGTGAATAGCTTTAGTGTTTGAGAGAGACCTATATATTTTGAAGTTGTTTTTTTTGTTGTTGTTTGTTTTGTTTTTTTAAATTGTTGAGATTTCTTTAATACATATCACCAGCTCTGCAGGTTGTACGGTAATTTGATCTACTGGAGTGTTTTTCTTAATTGTCTCTGTTACTTGTAAGTACTGTAGAAGTTTACTCTTATTATAATGAATGTTTGGATTAGATTGTTATATGTCCTGAGCCTGTCATTTTGGAAGACGTCTTGGAGATGGGTGATAATAATTATTATTAATATTACATTAACATTTGCTGAGGTGCCATCCAGGATTGAGTTATAGTATCCTGGATCATTTAAAGAGTTATTAATACCTTTTCCTTCATGGTGGTAATTCTTCTCAAACTATATACTCTTCTATAGCAAAGCTATTCTATTACATGAACCACAGACAAATAGTTAAGTTTAAACATTTATTAATCAAACAAGTTAAATCTATTTACACAAACACTGAAAAGCGCTACGCTCACTAAGCTAAGTATATATGCTGACTACATAAAAATAAAAAGAGAAATCTTAGTGAAAGAAAGAAAGAGAAATAAAAACAACAACATGCTGTTAGAACAACTCCAAAGCTTTTTGTCCAGACGTTGGTGGTTTCCTGTCACTGTGGGCTGCAGAGCACAGTAGTACACAGCAGAGTCAGACACATGAAGATCCCGAATCCTCAGAGGAACAGAGCCGTCTTTGAGCTCAGCATCAAATCTGTCCTTCACAAACTCTGGAGAATTATATACTTCACCTCTGTAGTAAAACAGAATAAACTTTGGGTAACTGTTCACCTCTTGTTTGTACCAGAACACATATGAGTATTCATTAAGACTCCTAGAAGTACACTTGAGTGTAGCAGTTTGTCCTTGAGTCAGAATAACATCTCCTGGTGGCTGTGTGACTTTCTCCTCTCCTTTACACTCTGTGGAAGAACAGAACATCCAGAAGGAGAGACCAGTCAGCTCCAAAGGAATTTAACATTGAAATCCAAAGCGTACCATGAAGAGTTCATCAATGTATTCAAATGTTTCAGAGACAAACATGTACAGTCTGTATGTTACCGAAGCAAAAAGCAGCGAGAAGAATCCACAGCCAAAGTTCCATTTGTACAAGCAGGTTTGAATGTGTGGAAGAAAGCAGCTCCTGTTCATATTCAGTAGTAGAATAGCTCTCTTTAAAGCAGCACTTCTTATCCACACAGAGGCTGAACATAGAGGAGTGGATATAGCACAGTGCTGCCCTCTAGTGGAGCTACAGAGTGCAGTGAAGCCACCCAGCAGCCAGTCACTAGACATCCATGAGACATGAAGAACATCTGAGAACATCTACATCCTCTAATGGAGGAAATCCCTGGATTGTTCTCAGGTTCTTTGGAAAACTTTCTGAGGTGTGTTTGTGTGTGTGTGTGTGTGTGTGTGTGTCTTCTGGTGGTTGTTGTACTCAGCTTCAGCTCAAACTGTGCAACTCAGAGGCAGAGCCTGAATGTGCGCAGCTCACGATTCATGTTCTCACACTGTACGGTCCGACACTCTGATACGATCTGACTGCTCACACTGTACGTTCATACACGACACGTCGGAGTCTTGTTTCCGGAAATGCAATGTACAAATTAGAAGAAGAAGAAGAACATTGAAGCGTCGCCATTAAAACAGACGAAGAAGAAAAACCTGGAAGTGGAGAGACGCTCGCAAATCTCAGCAAAAAGAGCTTTAAAAAAGAAAAGATGGTGATGTGATGGACCAAGAGCTGGATGGACAGACGTGGGCACGACAGTCTGCCAATTTTACAGCGGTCCTGCGGTGTTCGCGCATGCGCAGTGTGAGCGTTTACGGTAAGCCGGTCCGTGGGACTGCTTCAACTGTGTGATACCCTCACGAGGAGCTCACGAGGAGTGACTGAATTTCAAATATGTTTGAAATCCTTACGCCCTATGATTGCTGATCGGGGGCTGGTTTTACATTTTTTTATAAAGGCTAAAAATCCCACAAAAAGATTTAAAAAAAATACAATAACTCACACAATCCCACAAAATCACAAAAAAACAAAAAAGAGAAGACAAAACCCCATAAAAAATAAACAAAAAACCCCATAACAAACAAAAAGACAAAAATAATATCATTAAATCAAAAATAAAAAATGTATAGAAATCTAAAAAGGGTCAAAATAAAAATCACAAAAAGACAAAAAATACAAAAACAAGGGGTAAAACGCCTACAATTTTTTGGCCGATCACTGACTTTTGGTTAAAATGTATAATTATTTCAGTAATAAACTGACCCTGGTCCAGAAAAAAACTGTAGTAATTAGAAGACAACTTTTAAAAATGCATTTAATTTGTTAATTATCATCATTTATCATGATGTAATAAAAAAAACAACTTGTGAATTTATCTTTTAAGTACATTGTCTGTTGATTAATGGATTTTGTGAGGAAGTAAACATAGTTTAGTTCAAAACTGTATATAAGATTCTGGCATTTCTGTTCTTACTAATAATACAAGATATTATCTAAAGGCAGGGGACATTGTGTCAGAGTGGGCCATGTTCCGTGCCTCTGTTGTCGAGGCAGCTGACCGGTGCTGTGGCCACAAGGTAGTCTGTGAATAGAATAGAATAGAATATCCTTTTATTGTCCTTGTACAGGGTACAACGAAATTTGAGTACAACTCCAAGGTGCCAGTGAGAGAAGAAAATAAATATAAAAACACAGCAAAAACAATAGAAAATTTAAATATGACACAATAATATGTACAGATAAATACACAGATAGCAGCTTGAATGTACAGATCTACAAATAACAACAAAATGTTTTATTGCACAAGATCAATATGATCAGTATGTGTGAGCGAT
Organism: Gouania willdenowi; assembly: GCF_900634775.1. Lineage (NCBI taxonomy): Eukaryota > Metazoa > Chordata > Actinopteri > Blenniiformes > Gobiesocidae > Gouania > Gouania willdenowi. The sequence goes on from NC_041060.1 coordinate 34,481,949, forward strand.
GTGAGCGGATTTGTTTGTTTCAGTGATAGCTCTAAGAAAGAAGCTATCCCTGAGTCTGTTTGTCCTGGTTTTGTGTGACCTGTACTGTCGGCCCGATGGTAACAGGTCAAACAAGTGATTACTGGGGTGGGAGGAGTCCTTGATGATGTTGCCTGCTCTGCTGAGGTAGCGAGAGTTAGCAATGTCGTCCAGGCTGGGCAGAGAGCAGCCAGTGATCTTCTGGGCTGTGCAGATGACCCTCTGCAGCGCTCTCCTGTCTGCTGCTGTGCACCCTGCATACCACGCTGTAATGCAGTACGTCAGGATGATCTCTGTGGTGGCTCTGTAGAAGGTCACCAGCAGCCTCTCCTCCAGGTTGTTCTTCCTGAGCACTCTCAGGAAATGGAGACGCTGCTGAGCCTTCCTCACCACCGCCGTGGTATTTGCAGTCCAGGAGAAATCATCAGAGATCTGCACGCCCAGGAACCTCATGGTGTGGACCCTCTCCACTCGGTCTCTGTGGATATAGAGTAGGGCTGGGTCCGCTCGGCTCTTCCTGAAGTCCATGATCAGTTCTTTTGTTTTTGTGGTGTTCAGTTGGAGGTTATTAACTGAACACCACGTAGTCAGTCTGCAGACCTCATCTCTGTAGTCAGACTCATCCCCCCCTGAGATGAGCCCAACCACGGCGGTGTCATCTGCAAACTTTATAATGGAGTTTGATAGATGAGTCGGGGAGCAGTCGGATGTGTAGAGCGTGAACAGGAGGGGGCTCAAAACACATCCTTGTGGAGAGCCAGTGCTGAGTGAGATGGTGCTGGACAGGTGGGGCCCGAGTCTGACAGATTGTGGGCGGTTTGTCAGAAAATCTTTGATCCAGAGACAGATGGGAGTGGAGACCCCCAGGTGACTTAGTTTCTGGTCCAGGATGTCTGGGATAATGTGGTTAAATGCTGAGCTGAAGTCCAGGAAGAGCATCCTGACGTAGCTTCCCTGATGCTCCAGATGACTCAGCGCAGTGTGGAGCGCTATGGTGATAGCGTCCTCGGTGGATCGGTTTGACCTGTAGGCAAACTGGTGGGGGTCCAGAGTGGGAGGCAGACGGGACAGGATGTGCTGACAGACCAGTCTGCAACAGGCTTATAGTCGTTCGGGCTGTCCACTGCTGCCTTGTTCGGGATGGGGATGATGGTGGAGGTTTTGAGGCATGGTGGGACGGTGGCCAGTGTCAGGGACAGGTTGAAGATTTTAGTGAAAACACCAGTCAGTTGGTCAGCACATGCTCTGAGTACTTTACCAGGTACTCCGTCGGGGCCGGCCGCCTTCCTGGGGTTTACTGACCTTAGAGCACCTCTCACTTTGTGCTCCTGGAGTATCAGTGTGCCGGTGCTGGGGGGGGGATGAAGGTGAGGTGTCAGATGAGGGCCTGACCTTATCAAAGTGGGCGAAAAACTGGTTTAGGTCTTCTGCCAGCGAGACATCAGTCCTAGCAGTCTCTTGGTTCCTGCTTCTGTAGTTTGTTAAGTGATTTATCCCCTGCCACATCATTTTAGGGTTGTTTACAGCAAAGTGATCTTCGATCCTCCTCTTATAAGCCGCCTTGGCTTCGCTGATGCCTCTTTTCAGGTCTGCCCTTGCCGCTCTGTACGCTGCCCTGTCCCCTGACTTGAAGGCAGTGTTGCGGCTTTTTAAGAGGGATTTCACTTCGCTGTTCATCCAGGGTTTCCAGTTTGGAAACACCCTGACCCTTTTATTGACGGTGACATTGTCAACACAGTTCTTGATGTAGGAGAGTACGGTGTCAGTGTACTCCTGGAGGTTGTGGCTGGAGAATAAATCCCATATAGTTGTTGAGAAGCAGTCCTGCAGCTGAGAGAGGGCTCCTTCAGGCCAGATTTCTGTTGTCTTTAACTGAGGCTTTGTTTTCCTCAGCAGGGTGGTGTAGGTGGGGGTGAGAGACAAGCAAAGATGATCAGATCCAGCCAGATGGGGGAGGGGTGTAGCTTTGTAGGCATGCCTGATGTTGGAGTAAACATGGTCCAAAGTATTTTCCCCTCTGGTGGCAAAATCCACAAACTGGACGAATTTAGGAAGCACAGTCTTTAGGCATGCTTTATTAAAGTCACCAGCAACGATAAAAACCCCGTCGGGGTGGGCGAGCTGCTGTTTGTTTATGGTACTTAGAAGGAGGCTGAGGGCCGAGCTAACGTTAGCATCCGGTGGGATGTAAACAGCCATCACAATAACTACTGGGAATTCTGCACGAGACTGCCAGAACCTCTAAATCAGGAGAGCAATGTGTGTCAATGACCCTGCTGTTCCCACACCACTCGTTATGTACGTAAACACAGAGCCCTCCACCTCTGCTCTTATCCGAGTCTCTGTTTCTGTCTTGCCGGTGTAGCGTGCGGCTTGCTAGCTTGACTGCAGCATCCGGAATCAGCGGGTGAAGCCCTGACTCCGTGTTGAGGATGATGCTGCATTTCCGAACAAAGCTCATCGTGGCCATCTGTAACTCCAATTCGTCCCTTTTGTGGGTGATGGATCTGGCGTTCGAGAGTGCCTGTCATGGTGGCAACAGCCAAACCCGTTGGTGGACACCAGGGGTGAGGGATGCCGTCAGGCTGAAGAAGGAGTCCTATCGGGCCTTTTTGGCCTGTGGGACTCCGGAGGCAGCAGACAGGTACCGACGGGCCAAGTGGAATGCAGCCACGGCAAACACAGAGGCAAAAACCCAGACATTGGAGGAGTTTGGTGACAAAATGGAGAATGACTTCCAGACCGCTTCGAAGAAGTTCTTGACCACCATTCGTCAACACTGTGTATGGTGCGGATGGTGCGCTGCTGACCTTGACTAGCGGACATTGTGGATCGGTGGAAAATATACTTTGAAAACCTCCTCAATCCCACCGACACACCTTCCAATGAGGAAGCAGAGCCTGGGAACCAGGGAGTGGACTCTTTTATCTCTGAGGATGAGGTTGCTGAAGTGGTGAAAAAGCTCCTCCGTGGCAAGGCCCCGGGGGTAGATGAGATCCACCCAGAGTTCTTCAAGATGATGGATGCTGTGGGGCTGTCCTGGTTGACATGACTGCAGCATCACGTGGACATAGGGGGCAGTGCCCCTGGATTGGTAGAATGGGGATCAGAGGGCGTGCTTCAACTATAGAGGGATTACACTCCTCAGCCTCCCTGGTAAGGTCTATTCATGGGTACTAGAGAGCAGGGTCCATCGGATAGTCAAACCTCAGAGCCAGGAGGAGCAATGTGGTTGTCCTGGTCAGGGAACTGTGGACAAGCTCTACACCCTCGGCAGGGTCTTGTGTTTTGTGGACCTGGATAAGGCATTCCACTGTGTTCCTCAAGAATTCCTGTGGGGGGGTCGTCTGGGAGTATGAGGTATCAGACCCCCTGATAGGGGCTGTCTGTTCCCTGTTCGACCAGAGTCAGAGCTTGGTCCGCATTGCCGGCAGTAAGTCGAACTTGTTTCCAGTAAGGGTTGGACTCTGTGAACTTATAAGTTCCCACCCCTGAAAATGTCATAATTCATATCAGTGGTTGCTTTCTTTCACAAAGCAGTTAACATAACAGATAAACAGTTTATGTTACTAACAATGGTAATTACTTTAGTAGATCACAATATATTGTCAAGCTCATATGTAACAGTTTTTAAAATATATATATATTCATATTCTTATACTAAGAACACCTCCTACATTGTTCACCTAAATACACCCTTTACATTTATAGTCTATCATATATTTTATTTATTTTTTAGTCACAAAAATCATCGCTATGGTTATAGTTCAGCATCATCAAGCACAACAATATTTTTAGCACTGTTATTGCCTATTATTATTATTATATATATATATATATATATATATATATATATATATATATATATATATATATATATATATAGTCAATATTCCTCTTCATTTCTGTACTCTGCACAAATATTTACAAGTTTAAAAATAAATATAAAGGGAATATGTTGTCAATGTTTTATATGGTTCCCCAAACCATTCCAGAGTAAGTCTCCACATACTGACACACCAACTTTTCCTGGTGGATCCACCAATGGGACTTTAAAGTTACCACATCCCCTCAGGCTTTACTGCCCTTCATTATTACAAAATCATTTCTGGATGTTATATGCAATACATTATTGTTGGCCTTGTATAAAAGGAGTACAGTATATAGTTTTACCAATTCAGTGAGCTTCAGAAGTCCAGATTTTAGAAATAGACAGTTTGTGTGATCGATGTAACCAACTTTATGTATAACTCTTATCGCAAGCTTTTGTAATAAAAAGAGAGGATGTCATGAGCTTTTATAGATGTTACCCCATATTTTTACTCAATAAGTTAAAGAGGGTAATATTAACGTGCAGTACAGCATGTGGAGAGCATCATAATCAATAATGTTTTTAACTTTGTTTATTACTGCAATGCTTTTTGCAACCTTTGATTGTATAAGTCTTATGTGTGGCTTCCATGATAGTTTGTTGTCCACTGTTAGACCTAAACATTCAGATACAGTTTCAATTTGTATACCATCTATGTTTAATTGTTTTTCAGTTTTATTTTTGTAGTTTCCAAAAAACATAGCTTTAGTCTTGTTCAGATTTAAGGATATTTTGTTTATGTCCATCCATTTTTTCACTTTCCTGAGTTCATTGTTGACAGTACTAATTAGAAAATAGTGTATATTTTCTTTTGGTCTTCTCGTATCATGGCAACATTGTCTGCTATGATTTCTAATGACCTCCTGAGTTCGTCTGCCTCCTCGGCAGTAATGTTTTTCTTCGGAGGAGGCATTGTGAAATAGCTGGAACACTTTAGGCTAACTGTGGTCTGATGTAGAAGCTGCTGCCTGAGGCCTTACATTGCTACTGGAATGGCCTGGTAGCTCCAGCTACTGGCTGCTGCCAATCCAGCGTGGACCCATTTACTTCCCAGACCAGCGTGTAGTTTGGGGCTCGGCTGTTATTTGAGAGACACACCCACAGCGCACCAGAACACAGAAAAATATACAGAACACAAAACAAAACATAACATACGACAGCAGTCGTAACTCCACCTTCCATGAGAATTAAACGCCTTCAAAGGGCTTTAATTTAAAGAAGACAGAGAAAGAACATCAACCAACATGTTTTCTGTGACCTTCTCATGAAGAATGTGGAGATTATAATCCTGTAAAAGAAGGAACCACTGTATAAACCACTGGTTTAAATTCCTCATCCATGAGAGGAAAATGAGGAGGTTATGGTTGGTGAAAACCTGTATGGGCTGGGAACTCAATCCTACTGAAACCTTGAAGTTCTGAAGGGTCAACAACAAGGCTAGTGCCTCCTTCTCCATAGTGCTGTAGTGAACCTGGTGTTTATTCAACTTTTTTGAGAAGTAGCAAATCAGATGGTCGACTTCATGGTTGTCTGTCTGTAAAAGAACAGCCCAGTACCCACATACTGGTGTCAACTTCTAACTTAAAAGAACATCAAGATCAGGTGCAGCTAACACAGGCTAACTACATAAAAGAGCTTTGGTGGAATCAAAAACAGTCTGACACACAGACAACATTTTTCATGAGACTTACTAGAGCGGTGAGAGAGGCGACAACTTCCAAAAAGTTCCTACAAAACCCTCTATAGTACCCACACATCACAATAAATCAGTGTAGCGCACGTTTTGACTGTGGAGAAGGTAAATAAACAACAGCATGACTCACCTGTTTTCAGAGGTAAGTTACTGTTTCCTTCAAAAGTCACAATTTACAAGATTGAGTGTAAGAGATTAAATGATTACTAATTAAAAATCAGGGATAATGTTGCTACATGCTCCACCCACATGGTTGAGTAAGCTACAACATCACCAACGTATGCTTCACAGTTGTTGACTTTGACCAAAACTGTTCATTAAGCTCTGAAAAGTAGCGTGAGCATTCCTTAACCTGAATGACATCACAGTGTATTGTAGAAACCAATCAGGGGTGACAAAGACAGAGATCTCTGAAACACGGGGAGTTCATGGAACCTGCCAGTAACCTTTTAACAGGTCCAACTTTGTGACATATCTGGTAGAACCAACCTGATCTATGCAATCCTCCATCCAGGGTAACGGGTAGGAGTCGGGCTTTGTGACGGCGTTTACTTTCCAATAGTCATTACAGGAACGAGCAGTGTTGTCAGGTTTGGGAACTAACACACATGGGGAGCTCCATGCACTTATGCTTGGGACAGCTAACCCATGCTACATTAGATAATTCACCTCACTTTAAATCAAAGCTGGTTTAGTGGGATTGACCCTATAAGCATGTTGTTTGATTAACAGATGACCCTGAACATCAATGTGACTAAAAAACTGAAGTCTGACGAGGATGATCAGAGAAAAGTGTTAAATTATCCTCAGTTTAATGATGTCAGCTCTTGTACATTTGTTTAAATAAGATAAAAAAAAGACTCTAAGTCACTCAACACCTCTGAGTTTTGAGTTTATAATCCACAGATCACACATCAAAAGAACTGTTTAAATATGTTTTATTTTTTAAAAAAATGCAATAAAATTAAATAAAATTTCTTTCCAACTTTAAATTGTCTTTTTTTTAGTAATTCTTCTGTGTTTTGCAGAGAATGGTTTATCTAAAGTTGATGAACAGTGTGTGAACTGTATGAAGGTGTGTGTTGGATGTGTCAGTGTGAGTGAGCAGCTGTCAGGTTGTTGTACAGGGATTGTGTGTTTGCTGTCACTGTGGGCCTCACAGCACAGTAATACACAGCAGAGTGTGACAGTGCAGCAGAGGAGATGATCATTTGGAGTTGGTTTGTCTTCACATTGATCTTCAGTCCATCAACAGCAGCTTCTACTAATGATCCTGATGCTCTGTGATAAATAAGAAATTCTGGTGCTTTTCCAGGATCTTGTTTGTACCAGTAAAAATAATCTCCAGGTGATATTTTGTTGTAATTGTAGGACAGAGTCAGTGTGTCTCCTGTTAAAGTGTTCACTTCAGTGCTGACTGCTTTGAGTTGTTCACACATGATTTCTACAGGAACAGAGAAAACTCTTTAAGTTGGTATGTTTCACTTTAAGGCCTTTGCTAACTTTGAAGCAGCAATAATGAGCAGATGTGCAGAGATGAACTGGACTTACCCGTGAATATGTGGAGAAGCAGTAGTGAGACTAAAACCATCATGTCCCAAACAAACAAGCTGAGCAGTGCTCAAACTAAACTGTTGGAAACTCTGACTTCTTTCTCATGCTGACAACCAGCTTCTGTCCTTTTGTACAGGAAGTCCCTCCTCCTCATGATGTCACTTTAACATGTGAAACCAACAGGAAAGTGTTATGGCAATTATTACGTTAATCATCATATCATCAAATGTGTTCATGTGTACAATTTGTCATGTGTTTATACACAATCACTGCATTATATTGTTGTTCTTTTGAACAGAGACGTTGGTCCTTTGCTGAGTCATGTTAGATTAGATTACCCACAGTACAGACAGATTGTGCTGTATTCACAGTGCCAGCAACAAACAGTCTCTGCTCAAGGTCTCATACCAAAAACTCTGATAAGCAGAGCTCTGTAACAGTGCCTACGTATAATAAGATGTGATTCTTGTTTTATGCCTTTCACAGGGTTTAGATGGACAAAGGCAGACTCACACACACACACACACACACACACACACACTTACACACACACGCTGTTATTTTAAACGCCGTTATTCCAAACACTGTCTACGACTGAATCACACCAGTACTGATATTTCAGCACAATATCTAGTGTGATATTGCTTTAATGTACAAAACAAAAAGGAACAAAGTGAATGTAAACCTACATTTTCTTTTAATGGATGTTATTGTTCATTGTTCATACATGCTGTATACATACATACATACATACATACAAACATAAATATATACATACGCTTTAAAGCTTTTTGTCCAGACGTTGGTGGTTTCCTGTCACTGTGGGCCTCAGAGCACAGTAGTACACAGCAGAGTCAGACACATGAAGATCCTGAATCATCAGAGGAACAGAGCTGTCTTTGAGCTCAGCATCAAATCTGTCCTTCACAAACTCTGGAGAATTATCTGCTGAATAAAGTGAACGTCTCAGAATAAACTTTGGGTAACTGTTCACTTCTTGTTTGTAGCAGAACAAATAAGAATTTGAAATCGTGGTGGTAAAAGTACAATTTAGTGTAGCAGTTTGTCCTTGAGTCAGAATAACATCTCCTGGTGGCTGTGTGACTTTCTCCTCTCCTTTACACTCTGTGGAAGAACAGAACATCCAGAAGGAGAGACCAGTCAGCTCCAAAGGAATTTAACATTGAAATCCAAAGCGTACCATGAAGAGTTCATCAATGTATTCAAATGTTTCAGAGACAAACATGTACAGTCTGTATGTTACCGAAGCAAAAAGCAGCGAGAAGAATCCACAGCCAAAGTTCCATTTGTACAAGCAGGTTTGAATGTGTGGAAGAAAGCAGCTCCTGTTCATATTCAGTAGTAGAATAGCTCTCTTTAAAGCAGCACTTCTTATCCACACAGAGGCTGAACATAGAGGAGTGGATATAGCACAGTGCTGCCCTCTAGTGGAGCTACAGAGTGCAGTGAAGCCACCCAGCAGCCAGTCACTAGACATCCATGAGACATGAAGAACATCTGAGAACATCTACATCCTCTAATGGAGGAAATCCCTGGATTGTTCTCAGGTTCTTTGGAAAACTTTCTGATGGAACTCAGTGTGTGTGTGTGTGTGTGTGTGTGTGTGAGTGTGTGTGTGTGTGTGTGTGTGTGTGTGGACTGCAGCCCTTAAACTAAACAGAATTGAAATTAAATGTGTTAGAGCCAAAGTCGACTAAAGCATGACATTTAATATTTAATAAATAAAAGTCACTGTGACATTAAACTAAATTAAGTTTTTTTGTCTATTGTTATTTTTAGTCATTTTTATAGTTTGTAGATTTATGACAGTTTCTTTCTCTCTTTTGAAGGTACATATAACAATCCAGGATGGACAAATCTTGCCAGAATTGGGACAAAGCAGGACATGCTTCAAACTGGTTCATTGTCCATTTTGCAGCTCAACTTTGTTTCAGCCAACAAAGCTGAACAAATGTAGGAAACACCTGGAGTCACACTTTAACAGAGCTGGTAATTATTAAGGTAAAGTCTGAACACATTCTCCTAGGACATGGTTTGTTTCACGTCCTTCTTGTGTTGGTCGTTCTTGTCTTCTTACCTGATAGATTTCTGTACTTTGACATCTGGGTTTTTCTCAGATCCTGACAAAAGGGTTTTAGAAAATCATACATGATCCAGCTTTTTCATTCATTTAAGTTTAAAAAATACTAGTGAAGGCCAGGACATGTTGTCACACCTTTCAGACTCTTTTTATATATCGTGGGATCAGTGCATCATATTTTTAAAAACAGCAAATCAAATGAACGAACAATGATTCAGGAAAATCTACCAGCAAAGACTGACTATAATAATTAAATTCAAGAGCTTCACAACCACTACCACTGCTTGTACTGCAGCTCAACATTAGTTAGAAAACCAGACTTTTTCAAGAGGGTCCAGCTGCAGAACCTCCACACTCAGAACCTCCACACTCAGAACCTCCACACTCAGAACCTCCACACTCAGAACCTCCACACTCAGAACCTCCACACTCAGCTCCTCCACACTCAGCTCCTCCACACTCAGAACCTCCACACTCAGAACCTCCACACTCAGAACCTCCACACTCAGAACCTCCACACTCAGCTCCTGAAGTGACATCAGGAAATGAAAAAACCAAACAAAATCAAACCGATAGCATAGCCATGTTGGGTAACATCAACAACATATAAATTGATCAGCATTTCGTGAATGATTTCCTCAAGAAACACAATGGTTTCATTTGTGCTGCAGTCCTATCACAACCTCTTTGTTTTAACCTTAAGATGAAGATAAATGTAGGATAAATTCAATGTTTAAAGATTCACAGCATTATTAATACCTTCAAACTTTAAGTACAACACATGAAGGTGAAATATTTCATTAAGTTTTATGATAACTGTGTCACAGTTATGTATAGTATCTATATATATGTAAATATATTATTTTTTGTGATTAAAGTAATTATTACAGTCCAGAGCTAATTGTTTTATGAAACAATATCAAAACGTTACATTAGACAATTTGTGTTAATGTTTTACGTATTCTGTAATTTTAAAAAAAATTGCAATTTTAAGGTTTTACTAGGATGGTGTCTCATGTGCTCATAATTTATGCACAATCGCATTAACATTACACTAGAAATAATTAACCATATGCAGAATCACATGACTTGATAATCACAGCTTATAGCTCAGATCTGGTAACAGTAGACATCAAGGAACATAATTATTGATATATATATATATATATCACAAATCTAATATTAATGACATCAGTAAAATATACACAAATGTACATTGTGTTACAGTTGTGAATAGGCATATTATTATTAACCTATTAAGTATACAATGCCAGATACAAATACATTTACATTAGAACCACTAAAACGAAGAGTTACGTAGGTAACTACGGTTCTATGAATCCCAGAAGACCGCCAGAGGCGGTGCATAAAGCACTGAATGATCATCCTTGCGCATACGCAGGTCAAGAATTAAATGACAACAAAGTCACATGTGACCTCCCGGTGGCTCACGCGAGGCTATATAGTCATGTGACACCGGAAGCTCAGTCCCTCAAAACTTCTCGCAAGCAGGTGATTCCGAGGGACTGGACGCTCTGGCGGTCATCCGGGATTCATAGAACCGTAGTTACCTACGTAACTCTTCGTTCTATTTCATCCCTTCTGACCGCCAGAGGCGGTGCATAAAGCACTGGATCTTGCTTCTCTCGACGAGGTCAGTCGCATTCTCTGTTTCTCCCTCCCTTCCGTCTTATCTCTCTCCTAGCTGCTGCTTTGTCAGGTCTTGTGAAACTAACAAGAGCCTCTCTCTGCAACTCATCCAAAACCGGAATAATGGAACTAATTAGTTGGTCTCTCAGTGCTATCGATCAGATTTTTTCGACGCAAAGAACCAGGGGTGGTGACCCCGCATGTCCAAGCGGGACGTTTGCGGCTGGATACACACTTGACCCTTGGAACAAGTGGCGAGTTGTGTGTCTGTCCATCCTTTCCGTGGAAGACGTGGAGGACATCTACATGATTGGAATAATGATAGTAGGCATGCTGCTGATCGGAGCTGGTGGCTTCCTAATCTATCGAAAAGTCCGTACTACGCTGGTGACTGTTTTGGAAAAGCTGCCAGTGATTTCTGAAGGATGTAGCTGCTTTTGGATCGTCTACGCGTTATGGATAACAACTGGGAGAAGTTGGAGCAGGGCTCTGAACACTCAGACTCATGTGTTGATCGATATCAAAAGCAAGCAGGAGCTGCTTTTGGATCGTCTACGCGTTATGGATAACAACTGGGAGAAGTTCGAGACCCGGCTTGGAAGTGGAAACTAGGCCACTCATTGGATTACAGCAGAGAGACCCAGGACAGAAGGCTATTGGAAATTAACATAGCCTGTATCAAATCACATTGCTTATCTCCCTTTCGGCTCCCCAGCTGCCAAGGCTAAAGCCAAGGTTGTCTCAACTCTTATCACCAGGAAGTTTCTGCAGACGGCGGCTCTTACCCCCCCACTCCCTCCCCCCCGCTCCTTCCCTACATTCCTCCTGGAACTGTTGATGCTGAACTTTTCCACACGTCATCTGGTCATCAGTAACGCAGCTACAGGTCTTCAACTTCAAATGCCTCGTCGGCCATCTTTCCCCACCTCCCCATCCACAGCTGCATGGAGGCGTGGTTGCAGCGCCGACTGGCAGCACGCCCATGTCCCCAAACGGCTGGACTCCTGTTGTTCTTCCCACCTGACCCCCTCCCCCAGCCAACCTCCCACCCAACCCTTCCTACATGCCTTGTCTCGAGTTGTTTGACTGTGTCATGCTTACATTTATGTTTGCAGAGGCGGTTTTTTTCCTGGTTTCACACTGTTTTCTCTGTTTAGGGAAATCAGTTTCAAACTGGCAGTTTTTTTTCCCCTCACCCCTCCTCTCCTCCTGTTATTGATCCCTTTTTTCACCTAAATATGTGGGCGCCGCAAATGGCTGCTCCGGTGTGTTGATGTGTCTCCTCTCACTGCAACTACCTAGTCAAATTCCTCGTATTGTTCTAAACTGTACCTGGTCAATAAAGCTGATTCTGATTCTGATTCTGATTCTGATTCTGATGACACATATCAACAAAGTCCCGAGGATTTCGAGAAAAAGCTGATAATAGAATCAGCCTACCTTATGACGCAGATGAATGCTGCCGAAGGACTCCCTCCAGTGGGTGAGACACCGCCACGTTCACCCTGTAGAACTTTGAAAAAGTTGATGCAGACGTCAATGAAGCTGCTTCACAAATGACGTCCAGGGGAACACCGGTCAATGCCGCCCATGAGGTGGTCAAACCACGAGTCGAGTGGCACCTCACACTATCCGGTAGAGAATGCCCCCGTGAGAGATAAGCCCGTTCGATTACGTCTACAACCCAATGGGAAAGGCGTTGTTTCGACAGGGTCCGACCCAAGCGCGGACCGGCATAGCAGACAAACAAGTTCTCGGTTTTGCGTATTTCCGCTGTGGCACGTATGTATAATTCAAGAGCACGAACAGGACACAGAGGTTCGGGCAAAGCTGTAGACCCAAAGCACAGTGGTAGTAGTAGTAAGTACCTTGGGGAGAAAAGAGGCATTAGGCCATAGTGTCACTCCGGAGCTGTCAGCGTTCCACCTACAACATGTGTCATGAATTGACATGGCCTGCAGCTCCCCAACGCGCTTACCTGAGGCCATAGCCAATAGAAATGCTGTTTTTAATGACAGCCACTTCAAATCAACCTGGTCCAAGGGCTCGAATGGAGGGACCCGCAGGGACTTCAGGACTAGGGACAGGTCCCATGATGGAGCCACCGGTCGAGTGGAAGGACCGAGGCGATGGGTACCCTTCAAAAAAGCTGACAGCGTAGTGTCTCTGCCAACCGAACGGCCCTGAAAACCATGATGCAAGCAAAAAATTGCGGCAACATACACCCTAAGGGTCGACGGTGAGCGACCCTGGTTGAAAAAACTCCAATACGGACAGCAGCGGGCATTGGACAGAGTCAAGACCCCTGCTCCGACACCACCTATCAAAGAACCTCCATCTGCTGGTATACAACCGACGTGTGGATGGTGCCCGGGCACTGGCAATAGTACGGCCTATATCGCCACTGTACTCAGAGAACGAGACCCCTGGCCCTGCAGCAGCCACACCCATAACCGGAGATGATCGGGATTGGGGTGCAAGCTCTTTCCCCTTGTACTGGGACAGGAGGTCCCTCCGGGACGGCAGGCGCCTCGGCAAGCTGCTGCAGAGCTTGCGCAGCAGCGGAAACCAGGTCCTGGCTGGCCAAAATGGGGCTATCAGGATCAATTGATGCCCCTTGTGAGAGACACGGAGTAGTGTAGGAAAGATCAGGGGAAACGGTGGAAATGCGTACAGCAGAGTTCTGGGCCTATGTGTGCCAGTGCATCCAGGCCCAGGGGAGACGTGTCGTTCGCAAGACTGAACCATTGGGGGCAATGCGTGGATTCTTTGGATGCAAACAGGTCTACTGTTGCCTTGCCGAAGGTCTGCCAAACCCGTTCCACCACTTCCGGTTGAAGTCTCCAGTCTCCTGACAGTGGTGACGGCCGGGACAGGAAATCTGCCGACATGTTCTGTACCCCCGGAATATGCATGGCCCTCAGGCTGACAAGACGTGGCGCCGACCACGTCAGAATCTGAGTGGCTAACTTCACCAAACCCCAAGACCGAGTGCCCCCTTGGTGGTTGATATAAAAAACCACACTTGTGTTGTCTGACCTGACCAGCACATGTCTCTCGTAAATGTGGGAGAAAATGCCGCAGTGCTAATCCCACAGCCATCATCTCTAGAGCATTGATGTGTTGCGTTTGTTGTCATGGCGACCACGTCCCCTGTACCATCCGCCCCTGCCATGTTGCTGCCATGTTCCGTATGGACGACCTCCCGTCGAGCTGGAAGGGAACCCAGTGGAACTCCCTGTGTAATGTAGTGACTCTTTTGCCACTGAGAGAGAGACACCAGGCATTGAGAAGACACGCGCAGGCGCCTGTGCCTGTGATCGTGTCGCTCGGGATTCAGGTGCAGGCTGTTCAGCCACATCTGTAACGGACGCAGAGACAGAAGGCCCAGAGGAACTACTGTTGACGCCGCCACCAATTTCCCTAAAAGGCGTAGGTAGAGGACATAGGGAGGGGCTCCCCCGTGCTGGAACTGCAGGAACATGTCCAGAATATCCTGGACTTGCTGAGGCGAGGGGTATGCGTTCATGGTTTGGGAATCCAAAACCATCCCAAGAAGGATGGTCACCTGTGTAGGGACCAAGTTGCTCTTCTCCATGTTGACACGCAAGCCGAGAGAGGCTGCATGGTCGAGCACAACTTGTGTGTCCCGAATGGCTTCCTCGCGAGACGGGGCACATATCAGCCAATTGTCCAGATAGGGCAACATTTTGAGCCCCCGAACTTGCAGGGGGGACAGAGCTGCAGCAATGCATCTGGAGAACACTCGAGAAGATAGGGAGAGTTCGAAGGGAAGGACCCAGAACTGATAATGCCTCCCTTGAAAAGCAAACCGAAGGAACCGACAATGTTGAGGTGCAATTGGAACATGAAAATAAGCGTCCTTCAAATCGATCGTCGTGAACCAGTCCCCAGGTGATATTGCCTGGAGGACCTGCGGGACACGCAGCAATTTGAACTAAAGAACTTTTAAAAACGCGTTCAGACCCTCGAAGGTCCAGAACTGGGCGTAAGTCGCCCGTTTTCTTCGGGACGAGGAAATATCTCGAGTAAAAACCCCCTGCATCCAGCAGGGGTCAACTGGCACAATAGCACCCTTGGCCATTAAGGTGCCTATCTCTGCTGACAGTGATTGTGCCCTGACTGGGTGGTGAATGATGGTAAGTCTGACCCGGTCATGAACAGGAGGTTGGCGGCGGAACTGAATGCGGTACCCCTTGGATAGTGTGGCATGTACCCAAACGTCTGGGGTGTGGGCAGCCCAGAACTTGAGTGACCCGGGGTAAAATATCCAACCGCCGGCCGACGTGCCTCAACTGCGTGCCCCCCGTCCTCTGGAGGACTTGGGGGGTCGCTGGTAAAACTTCCCAGACCGCAAAGGGCGTGGGGGCAGAGCTGAACCCTGTGACCTCCTCTCTGCGGCTGTTCTGTGATCCTGTCGACGAGACTCAGGCAACGGATTCGATGGAGCAGAGGAGTACCTCCGTGAAGATGAAGAGATAGCTGCCGTACTCCCATAAGGAGGGGGTGCCTCTGAAGCCCCACTAATTGTTGCCTTGTGCAATTCGCCTGGGCGGTTCGCTCAAGGGCCTCCAAAGCAGCGAACCCAAACAGCTCCCCAGGAACTACCGGCACACTCCGTAATGTTTGTCGACTCAACTCTGAAAGCGAGGACTGCGCCAGCCAAACTGGGCGTCGAGTCTGCACAAGGGTAGACATTAAACTCCCCAGCTCTCTTGTCATTAGGGCAAACGCCTGTAGAGACGCATCCATCAAGCCCTGTGTGGGCTGGTCGACAGCACCACCCACCAGTGATGCCGCCAGACCCAACATGAGGTGAGAGAGAGAGTTCCCAATACGCCCCGTGCATGCACCCATGTCGTATGCCATACACAACAGGTCATCTGTGGTCCGGCACTGTGGCCTCGGGCACCTCGCATTTGGTCGCAGGGTCTCCTCTGGATGTACAATAAGGGATGCAATAGCTGGTTCGACTACCGGCATCTGTCCCAGGACAAACTTATTGGCATCTTGCATTGCTACTAACGCTCGCCCATCCCTTGTACTTCGTGAAAACGCCTTAGTATTCGTCCAACACGAGTGTAGCTCCTTCACATATTCCTCTGAAGGAGGAACAGCAAAAGACAAAGCGGTCAGTTGGCGCCAAAAGAACGAGCTGTACTGGGCCTGTTGTGCATGTGGCACATCCAACCCTAAACGAGTGAGAGCGGTCTTAATGGCTACAGCCGCCGAGTCGTCTCCCGTGCAAGGAGAACCCGTAGAATTATGAGAACCGGCCTCTGAGGCTCGAGAGCTCAGCACATCGTGGTTCCTCCCCGAAACTGGGTATCAGACGCGGCCACGGACATCACATCCTCCTGAGAGGCCACTTTCGTGTCCCTGTGGAACCACCACATTTCGTCCCACGTTGGGTTGAAGTTTTGGAGAGAGCCTTCATTTGAGCCAGCTCCAATGTGAGGTTGTCCACCTTATTGGACAACCTGCCGTCCGAGTCCTTCTTCCTCGGACGAGACTGGGTCTCCGAGGGAGTGCGCTTGTGTGTAGTTGGCCGTCCCTCAGGTACCCCAGTAGCTGTGGTGCCCCACTCAGGCAGGTCCTCAAATGCCGCCAGGCGATCAACCTTCACAGAATGTGGCATCACCATGCAATTAGGGCAGGTAGTGCTCGTGAGGGCATCCCGCAGATGGTCCACACCAATGCAGGAGGGGCACAAATCATGGCCATCCTCCGGTTAGAGCGAGGACAAGCAGAGTCTGCAGCACAGCTGTTCCAACATTGTACCGTACAGACAATTGGGCGAGCGAGAGTCAGGTCGAGCAGAAAACGCCACGAGTAACTCTAGAATGTTTGAGCACAGGGCCACAACCCGGGTCGAGCAGAAAACGCCACTTGCGAGTTGTGACAGACTCACAGATAACAGCCGATATAAATGTCAACGAATCAAGGAAGACAGCGTTGAATCTGTAAAAAAGAAACTAATAACGTGGCAAAAACTGATAACAAGCTGAAGGGTCAGAAGGGATGAAATAGAACGTACCTTGGCGAGCACTAACAGTAAATGTTACAAAAATCCTTCTACAATTTCATTCCAAAGTATCAAACCAGTATTATTTAAGTTATAATTAAGTAATATGGATAATAATTTGATAACTAAAGACACAAATCAGTGGTTGACAAAAGGCAATATTTAGTAATGTAAAAAAAGTACACATTAAGTTATGTAAGATCAACATAAAACAATATTAAACAAATACAATGAGCTGTTTTGTGTCTTTATTTAATTTAATTTCAATTCAACTGTATTTATAAAAAGATAACTAAAAGAAAAAATCACATCATAGTTCTCATAAAAAAATATTAAATTAAGAAAAAACAACAATTCCACATAAACAAGCATCAGCTAGTGGAGAAAAAATCCCTTTTAGAATAGAAGCTTTTATTGTCATTATACATATGTACAATATTAAGGTGATCTCCAAGAATGACATAAAACACACAAATAAATAAAATACTGGAAAAGGAAAGACATAAATATGTAATCCTAAAAAACTACTCAGCAAACTATACACATTACCATACACACAATATAAAAATATAAAGTGACCAGTTAGGAGATAAATAAATATAACTCAGTGTATTACACATTGATGTGGATTATTGCACATGTAGTGTTACGGTTCAGTGTGGACACAAATGCAGAGAGAGAAGGAGGAAGGATCAAAGCATAACGTTCCTGGAACCAGTCCAAGTTTTATTCTCAAAAAACAAAAGTTAAATCCAAAAGGGGAACAGGACCAGACAACCTGACAACATCACACAATGATCCCACAGTCATACTGTGTCCAAGCACTCAGCTAAATAGTGAGGGAAGCTTAATTGGGAATGGCCCACACCTGGGTGGAAACATGAGGGAGCTAATCAGGCACCAACCAAGCACATAGACATCACTGGGGGGTGGAGCCACAAGTAGGAATACCTGAAACACAGACAAGAGTTAAACATGACCAGACTCAAAACCAAATAAACAAAGACACAGAATAACTAAAAGAGAACCTTAAGGCTAAATAACTAACAGAACATGACATGTAGTCTGAGTCATGGGAGGAAAAAGGTTATTTTATGTTCAGGGTTCTCATGGTCCAGGGATACAAACTGTTTGCCATTCTGGAGGTGGAGCTTTGATTGATCTGTATCTCCTTCTGAGGGAGCAGGGTGGGAGGGGTCAAGAGGATGGGTGGAGGGGTCAGAGATGATGGTCTGGTGGTGGCCCAGGAGAGCTCCTCCTGGATGTGAACACCCAGGAACCTGAAGGATGATACTTTCTCCACCAGGTCACCATTGATGATGAGAGGAGCGTAGTCTACCAGGTTCCTCCTGAAGGTGATTGTGTTGTGTGTTTCTTTTGGATACGTGTAGGGACATTTATTCAGAATAATAAGAGGCTACAGTGAAGATATTTGACCATTTTAGATCATACTGTAGGTGAAAGAGTGGAGGGAACTGGTGCATCTGTTGAAGCAGGTTGTGAAGGAGAAGTAGTGACTAGGATAGGTTCAGTAGAGGTAGGTAGACATTGGGCACGGCTGCACATATTGAGGTGTACTTCCATATGACCCACATCTCTGCACTGTAAAGTGAAACAGCAAATCAACATATCTAAAACAAATAGAAGCAAAATAAAATGATTATTACAGACAAAGAATAAAACAAGGACAAAAATAACTTGTATAACTAATAGGAGCATTTATTTTTAATCAGCATTGATATCAGATGTACATTTACACAATAGTCTGTCTGAGTGCATGTGAATCTTACCTTTAAATGTTATTGTATTGTTTACATGTGCATCAAAATGCTTCTCCAACTTCTAAAACTTAAATAACTTCAGTTTAGGACAAATGGATCAGTGATAACGCTCGCAGCACGTTGTGCAGCAGCTCACCTCAGATTTCAAGTTGTTGACAAAAATAAAAACATTTAAAACATGAAGCATCAGTGAGTTAAATAGGTTCACTTGGAAAAAGTTGATTTGTTCATAATAACTCATAAAGAGAGAAAACATGAGATTTGGTCAGATAATATTTTATTTAACAATCAACACAAAACCTTCAAATCTACATTTAAAACTCATGAAGTTTTAATTTACATTACGACAAACTCTGCTAAATAAGACCAACCATGCCATCCTTTTTTAATGGATACACAAATACAACAATAAATCAAACTACAGATTTTTATAATTCCCAGAGTAAACTGTGAAACCATTATTATAAATACGTACTCGATTACGACTGTTATTACAATATAATCATATCAAAATAAACCTCTGCGACTAAATTCAATATCATGACAAATAATAGAAAGTTTTTTCATTTAATCTATTTGAGAAAAACAAAACCACGTTAGCTTGACCTTGGGGTTGTGTTTGATCAGTCAATGTCTTTGGAGGGTCACTGTCGTCAACTGACCAAAAACTGGTTTTATTACCTGAGAATTATTTCTAAAGTGAAGAATTTTTGTCAAAATCAGATCTTGAAATGATCATCCAAGCGTTCATCTCGTCTCACATTGATTATTGTAATTCTGTTTTCACTTGTTTCAACAAGTCGACTCTAAACACACTTCAGATTGTACAAAATGCTGCTGCCAGACTTTTGATTGGTGCACCCAGAACATCCCACATTACCCCCATTCTATCAAGTTTTCATTGGCTTCCAGTCAAACTTTGCATCGAGTTTAAATCTTTTGTCTTGGCTTTCTGTGCGTTGCGTGGTCAGGCCCCTCAGTATATCACTGATTTGTTGAACCCCTTCACTTCAGGGCTCAGCCTTCTGTCTGCAGTAAAAAGCGCTACGTTCACTAAGCTAAGTATATATGCTTGAGTACATAAAAATAAAAAGAGAAATCTTAGTGGAAGAAAGAAAGAGAAATAAAAACAACAACATGCTGTTAGAACAACTCCAAAGCTTTTTGTCCAGACGTTGGTGGTTTCCTGTCACTGTGGGCCTCAGAGCACAGTAGTACACAGCAAGAGTCACACACATGAAGATCCTGAATCAATCAGAGGAACAGAGCTGTCTTTGAGCTCAGCATCAATCTGTCCTTCACAACTCTGGAGAATTATCTGCTACATAACGTGAACGTCTCAGAATAAACTTTGGGTAACTGTTCACTTCTTGTTTGTACCAGAACAAATTAGGGTCTGAAATAGTGGTGGTAAAAGTACATTTAAGTGTAGCAGTTTGTCCTTGAGTCAGAATAACATCTCCTGGTGGCTGTGTGACTTTCTCCTCTCCTTTACACTCTGTGGAAGAACAGAACATCCAGAAGGAGAGACCAGTCAGCTCCAAAGGAATTTAACATTGAAATCCAAAGCGTACCATGAAGAGTTCATCAATGTATTCAAATGTTTCAGAGACAAACATGTACAGTCTGTATGTTACCGAAGCAAAAAGCAGCGAGAAGAATCCACAGCCAAAGTTCCATTTGTACAAGCAGGTTTGAATGTGTGGAAGAAAGCAGCTCCTGTTCATATTCAGTAGTAGAATAGCTCTCTTTAAAGCAGCACTTCTTATCCACACAGAGGCTGAACATAGAGGAGTGGATATAGCACAGTGCTGCCCTCTAGTGGAGCTACAGAGTGCAGTGAAGCCACCCAGCAGCCAGTCACTAGACATCCATGAGACATGAAGAACATCTGAGAACATCTACATCCTCTCATGGAGGAAATCCCTGGATTGTTCTCAGGTTCTTTAGAAAACTTTCTGATGGAACTCACCCTAACCCTGGTTTGTAAGACGTGTGTTGTTGTGCTGCTTGAGGCTGGTTTAGGGCGGGGCTTTCATGTTGTCATTCAGTATCTCCTAGGCTGAGGGTTACAGACGTCTTACTTCCTAGTGGATCATTTACCACCTTGTCCCGTCTTCCACACTAATAAAGTAGTATTGATTGGAATGGATACCATCCAAAAGTGAAACTAGTTCTGATTGGATTTCATCCCATGTCAACATTATAGTTTAGTTTTTATTAGTTAATAAAAATATTAATGTCACATTCACGGTTTGTTTTTTCCTGGTTTTATTTTGACACTTCCTGTTTTGGTTTCTAATTGTCTTTGTCATTCCAGGCTGCTTCACCCTCTGATCAGCCTGTCCCATCAGTTTCTCCTGGGTTCCCAGCTGCCACTAATCAGTCGTTAGTCTGTCTATTTAGTTCAGCTCCTTCACTTTCTGTTTACCAGATTGTCTGTGTTCATTCTTGACCAGTGATCCAGCGTTTCCATAGTGACGAGTTCTGACTCTTGTTTTTTTCCTCATCCTGCTCCTTTTGTACCTCTGATTGTGCTGACTCATCGTGTACTGACCTGTTTATGAATAAACTCTAGAACTCTGGTTCTGGGTCCTACATTTGAGTTCTGTTCAGTCTGGTCCAATGTTAACATCAACATGTTTTTTACAACAGTGTTTTAGGGATACATTGATTAAAATATTACAAGAATAAAGTCATAGGATAATATTATTAGAATAATCTTGTAATGTTAAGAGATTAAACTTGGTGAGTTGAAAATAGATGCTTTTTCTTTTTAAGGTTCTTATTCTGATAATGTGGTGCAGATTGGCCATGATGAATAATATTCTAGTTTGAAAATCTATACCAGAGTACAACTTCACTAAGCTCTACACACACCTTATGTTTCACTCTTCTAGATCTGTAGGATATATTATAACAATCATGTAATATTATGATTTTATCATGTAATATTGTCCTACGACTTTATTGAATAATTTATTATATTATATTTATACACTACCACCAAAAATTTTGGAACACACTCATTTTTCCAGTTATTTATTGTAAGTCCAATGAATAGCTTGAAATGGTCCAAAGGTAAGAACTGAACAGCCAGAGGTTAAAAAAAGGTTTGGTTCCTGAAACTAAAAATAATGTACATTTCAGAATTATACAAATAGGCTTTTTCAGGGAACACAGTGGGTTAAATATTTAACGCTGTTCTACAGCAATAAAGGTTGAATCAGTCTTGAAACCTGGTGCTACTCATTCCTACAGGTGTTCCTACTTTTCTTGGTTACTTCCAACGCCCTCTGTCTGCATAAAAGCAGTGTTAGAACTAAGAATGTCCTGATCAGGTTTTTTTTTTGAGTCCTTTGATTATGAGAATTGGCCGATACTGAGACTCAATCCGATACTTTTATAATACATTAAAAAGATAAAGAAAAGCATTAAAAAACAAACAGATCCAGGATGTTCATTATTTTTTCACCTTATTTTAACATTCAACCCTAAACAGAACACTTCTGTGACGTAGCTTGATCAATCAAGCAATAAATTAAAAGAAAATTCACTTTAGACTTTAGTGCAAGATTAAATAATATTAAATAAAAATGTCTAATATAAAATGAATGTCTCATCTTAAAATACCCAACAGGCATGTTAACAAATAAGAAAATAAAAGTGCTGTAAAGTAAGGCCAGTAATGTGTTTTTAGGAACTGTACTCTTAATGTTTATTCTCCTCATTTAGTTTCACATCATTAAAATGTATGTTTTTCTTGATGAAAAGTATGACAACTTTATTTTGTTGTCATTGCAGGTGCAGAGCATGTAAAGTATCAGCTGTTTATTAAATAAAGTGTGTGATGTCAGCAGATAGAGGTTGATTTAGAACACACCTACACGTCCTGTTGTAGGCGTTTGTTATAATAAATACTACAGTAGATTAACTTAGGATGGTCTATTCTAGGGGTGTCAAACTCATTTTAGTTCAGGAGTCAAATATGGAGCAGTTTGATCTTGTAGGTCACAGATTTTATGCATGAAAATGAGTTATTTCAACATTATTGTGCACAAGTTTACACTTCTACGTATACATAAAATACAAATTATGTAAGAAATCAACAATATTCTAGCAATAAGTGATAAATATCAACAGTATCTTCACTTTAATTTTTCTAGATCTTGTGACCAATTACTATTTAATTAAGGGAAATATTATGGAATAATTGGAGGAAAAATGAAAGAACAAATTCCTTAATGTTATTATCAAAGGTCTGTCTCTTTAAAACAGTTAACAGATCAACTTCACTCTCACCTATCCCACAATAACCTCTATAAACAGTTCCAGTCTGGTTTCCGCCCCTCCATAGCACAGAAAATTAATCACCACCTCAATCATTATTTTCAGTTGATCTGTGTTTATTTTTTTAAACACTGAACTTTGAATGCTGGTGTTCGCTGCTCTGCTTTGTTTTTTCACCACTTATTTTTTCATGGGTCTTTTTGAGATTCTTTGACAATGTCCATCAACTGTTTCTGTTTCTCCAGCGACACGTCTTCCTGGGTCACTATTTCCTCTACAGTGTTAAGAAAATTTGAAGCAAAACATTTTATAAAATTGTTTTGTCATTGTCTCATAGACATACCTAATGTACACAGACATGATCATTCACCAACCATATAGTGCTCTGGAACTTCTGCCAAATGGAGAGAACTTGGTGGTCATCTGTGTCTTGGTTCTGAGACCAAACATCCAGATATTCATCCCACATTTCTGGATGATTGCAGACAAGTTTGGCCAGGTTCTGAAATAAAAGAATTATAAAATATTAGGAATTTATGATGGAGACAAATTATTAAATTTGAACTGTTGAATACAAAGGAACACCAGAAATCAAATCTAAACATATACATTTAAGAACTATGGCTATCAGTATAATATGATTGATTTAGCTGATGTGGTAGAGTGGGTCATCCAATAACCAAAGGGTCCTTTAGTAAAGACACTTTACCCACATTGCCTAGTATGAATGTGTGTGTGTGGTCAGAGGAAATGGTTCAATATGGCAGCCTCGCTTCTGTCAGTCTGCCCCAGGGCAGCTGTGGCTACAGTAGTAGCTTACCACCACTGTGTGTGGAGTGAAAGAATAATGCACATCAATGTAAAGCCCTTTGAATGTTACAGAGACAAGAACTCACCTTTGAATAGTTCTGTTCATTCTTTCTCCAAGGTGTTGGTTTGAGGATGGTAGGAGGAACATAAGCTTCTTTTTATTTTAAGAATTTCACACAATCTTGTTGATCTGCAATACAATTAAAAAATACAGTAATTCAATAGCAGTACCATACATCTCATGCTGAAAACTATATGAATATTATACATGCCAGCTGTAAAACAATTATTTTTTGTAAGTAGAAAATTATCTTATTAAACAAATAGTTTTTAACTTTATTGTTCATCTCCTTACAGCTTCTGTCCAGGATTAGTTCTTACGTCGTTGACAAATTCTGTTTCCTGGTCTGACAAAATCCTTTTTTATGCCTCAAATTGGTAAACAAAATTCAGAAAGCATGACGTAACCTCTTTGGCTGCCTTAGATGTCAATGCATAGGCCTGTGGCCATTTGGTGAAGTAATCAATCATTATGCAGATGTATTGAGTCCCATCATTGTTAACTTCCTAATCAAATTACATTCTGATGAGTTCAAATGGCTGGAAG
Organism: Gouania willdenowi; assembly: GCF_900634775.1. NCBI lineage: Eukaryota > Metazoa > Chordata > Actinopteri > Blenniiformes > Gobiesocidae > Gouania > Gouania willdenowi. Next base: position 34,506,370 of record NC_041060.1, read on the forward strand.
ACCATATGGACAAAAGAGTTTCATCTAAAATAGTTTCACACCTTATGTTACGCCCCAGTCTAGGAGCTCCAAGACGCAACATAAAAACGTAATCAAAATAAAACTCGGTCTCCAAAAACCACCGACAACGGGTTCCAAAAATTAACACAAATTTATTCCTGAACAAAAAAAGGCCTGCCCTGTAGGTACAACATACAATAAATAAGAGTATGATAAGAAACGACTACATAAGAAGGAAAATAAAGTGCACTAGATATATACAGGTGACAAGCTTAACAAAACAAATAATAATCACTTTACACACGGATTCGGAGACAGAGTTTTTCCTACGGACAAAGGAGATGCTTCTGCTGTCAAGGTTGGTGAACCCCGACTGACAGTTGTGCTGGCTTTTTGAAAGTAGTGACATCCTCCCCAGCCAATCCGGGCTGCCCACCACTCCTCCTGCTGGCAGCCAATCCTGGGAAGCATCACCAAGCTGTTCCATTTGGGAAGACATCTCACTCTGTCACAGAACACACCCCAGGCAGCAACAAACAACCAGAGCAAAAACTAAATACTAAATAATACGGCGAGGGCCGTAACACCCCCCTTCCCAAAATCAAACATTTCCCCCAAAATGTTTGATCCTAGAAAGTGGTCTATATTCTTGACAGGGCATCAGCCAACACATTTTCAGTACCTTTTTTATGTACAATGTTTAAATTAAAATCTTGAATTAACAGGGACCACCTCATTAGTCTCTCGTTGGAATTTCTCATCCGATTCAAGAACACAAGGGGGTTGTGGTCAGTGTAGACCACCACAGGCAAAGGACTGGACCCTACAAAACCTCAAAGTGCTGTAAAGCAAAAAGTAGTGACAATGCTTCTTTTTCGATGGTGCTATATCCCACCTGGTGTCGGTTGTATTTTTTGAGAAATATCCGACGGGATGATCGATACCACCCGCATCCTCCTGCAGCAGCACCGCACCCGCACCTCTATCGCTTGCATCTACCTCCAGCTTGAAGGGGCGCTCGAAGTCAGGTGCAGTCAGAACAGGTGCACTGCACAGTAGAGCTTTAGCAGACTCGAAAGCTGCTTGACAGGCAGGAGACCACACAAACGGTTTTGAGGGGCTGGTAAGGCTGGTGAGAGGAGCTACAACTTCGGCAAAATTTTTACAAAACCCTCTATAATAGCCAGCCATACCCAGAAAACGGCGAAGCTCACGCCTATTCTGAGGAATGGGGAAACTAAAAATAGCCTGGACTTTATCAGTCAAAGCACGCACTTGACCCTGGCCCACCTGTTTCCCTAAATAGGTTACCGTTGCACGCCCGAAATCACATTTGGCCAGGTTTAATGTTAATGAGGCCTGCTTTAATTTTTCAAAAATGACGTACAGGATTTCCAAATGCTCAGCCCACGTATTGGAATATGCCACAATGTCATCCAAGTACACCTCACGATTTTTGACACCCCCCAAGACCTTATGCATTAGGCGTTGGAAGGTGGCAGGTGCATTCCTCAGGCCGAACGGGATCACTGTATACTGTAAAAAACTGTCGGGTGTGACAAAAGCTGAGATCTCCGAAGCTCGAGGTGTCAGAGGAACTTGCCAGTACCCCTTAAGTAAATCGAGCTTCGTAACAAATTTAGCTGAGCCCACACGGTTACACAATCCTCCATCCTAGGCAAAGGATAGGAGTCTGCCTTCGTAACATTATTTAATTTTCGAAAGTCAGTACAAAAGCGAGGCGTTTTGTCTCCTTTTGGCACAAGAATACATGGGGCACTCCACGCACTAGAGCTGGACACAGCTAACTTATTCTCCAACAAATATTCGACCTCCTTCTCCATGAGTGCACGTTTGGTGGGGTTAACCTGGTACGCGTGCTGTTTAATGGGGGGGGGTATGGCTCCCCACATCAATGTCGTGTGCAACAATATTCGTACGTGAAGGAGTATCTGAAAAAAGAGACAAGTAGTTTTTGATCAGTTTACAAATATCTCTGCGACATGAACTGTCTAAATGACTTAAACTCGCTTCTATATTTTTTAGGGAGTCTGAATTTTGGAGGCGAGAGCAAGGCTCCATATGGCTGAGATGCAAGCCATCGCTCTCCGGATAATATTGGGTTTGGGGTACCCGTGTAACCGTTGACACAACATTTTGAGGAACGGAGGAAGCGGAAGAACGGGTGAGATATGGCTTCAGCATATTAATGTGACACACACGGGAATTTCGACGACGGTCTGGGGTGCGAATAACATAATCAGTGTCACTTAATTTTCTATCCACTTCATACGGACCACAAAACTTTGCCTGAAGGGCTGAACCAGGAATTGGAAGGAGTGACAACACTTTGTCCCCAACTTCAAATTTCCTTTGAACTGCTCTTTTATCATAACGTTTCTTCACCTCCCCCTGGGACACAGACAGGGCACTGCACGCAGCCTCGCACGCCTTGTGTAAACGCTCTCTAAAGGAGCACACGTAATCGAGCACATTGCGGGTCGTATTCGATTTATCAATCACTGACAAAAACTTTTCTTTCAGTGCCCGCAGAGGACCACGCACCGTGTGTCCGAACACCAGCTCTGCGGGACTGAAACCGGTGGACTCCTGCACACTCTCTCGTGCAGCTAAAAGAAGGAACGGTAACCCATCGTCCCACTCCTTCCCCGTTTCCAAACAAAATTTTCTCAACATCGACTTTAACGTTTGGTGAAAACGTTCGAGTGCGCCCGGTGATGTGCGCTGGATGTATGGTGTTTAATGGCAAAGTGATTTTAGGACCTGAGCAAAAAGTTAGAAAGAAATTCGAGCCTTGGTCCGTTTGAATGGATTTTGGCAACCCAAATCCAATTAAAGCTTTAATGATCGCTTTAGTCCTAAGCGTGCGGAGTGGTATCGCGTCCCGGCGCACATTAAGGTCAACAGGTATTGTTACCCCGAACTTTGATTTTGGGAGCGGCCCTACACCAATCGATAATTATGTGCTCAAACGGTTCACCCAACACCGGGATGGGGTGCAGTGGAGCCGGAGGAATCACCTGATTCGGCTTACCACAAACCTGACACGCGTGGCACGAGCGACAAAACCTTGTCACATCCCCTTTTAAACCTGGCCAAAAGAAATGGGTAGGATACGATTGTAGGTCTTTCTAACCCCTAAATGACCTGCAAAATTATCATGGCCTAAACTAAGAATTTGGGAACGAAATTTTCGTGGAACCACCACTTGTCTAACGGACTCCCAGCCCACACTAACAGATGAGGGAGGACACCAGTTGCGCATTAACACACCATCATGTTTGTTGTACTTCCCTGCACTGTCAGGCGTAGTTCTGGCAACGGATGAGAAACAACCCACCAGAGACGGGTCAGCCTGTTGCGCTTCGATAAACTCTGCTCTGTTAACAGAAAAACACATATTAGCCTCAGCAGGCATTAAGTTCTCATACAAAGACTTTTGATTTTTTTCTGGTGACGTTTTCGTCGTTTTTTCATCATTTAACACATCATCAGAACACAGGAATGAATCAGATAAATCCATTACATCACCAAATTTGCGCGTCTGCACTGTTAGAAAAAGGGTACGCTAAGGGTACATTTATGTTCTTCAAGATACAATTTCTAGTTATGTACCCTCGATGGGTCAAATTTGAGCCACAAGATACTGATGTACCCTTTTTAGGCTTAAATGGTGCTATGTCCCCACTGATGAAAGGGCTTTAATTGTACCCCTATTCTTTGACATAGGGGTACAATGCATATATTTTACCATTGGATATACTGAAGCTGTTAAATGTTAGTGGGCCTATTTGTCTGACAAGGTTGACTTTTTAGAATCAGAATCAGAATCAGCTTTATTGACCAGGTACAGTTTAGAACAATACGAGGAATTTGACTTGGTAGTTGCAGTGAAAGAAGACACATCAACACACCGGAGCAGCCTTTTGCGGCGCCCACATATTTAGGTGAAGAAGGGATCAACAACAGGAGGAGAGGAGGGGTGAGGGGAAAAAAACTGCCAGTTTGAAACTGATTTCCTTAAACAGAGAAAGCAGTGTGAAACCAGAAAAAAAAACCGCCTCTGCAAACATAAATGTAAGCATGACACAGTCAAACAACTCGAGACAAGGCATGTGGGAAGGGTTGGGTGGGAGGTTGGCTGGGGGAGGGGTCAGGTGGGAAGAACAGCAGGATTCCAGCTATTTGGGGACATGGGCGTGCTGCCAATGGGCGCTGCAACCACGCCTCCATGCAGCTGGATGGGAGGTGGGGAAAGATGGCCAACGAGGCATTTGAATTTGAAGACCTGTAGCTGCGTTACTGACAACCAGATGACGTGTGGAAAAGTTCAGCATCAACAGTTCCAGGTGGGAATGTAGGGAAGGAGCGGGGGGGGGAGGGGTGGGGGTAAGAGCCGCCGTCTGCAGAAACTTCCTGGTGATAAGAGATGAGACAACCTTGGCTTTAGCCTTGGCTAGCTGGGGAGCCGAAGGGAGATAAGCAATGTGATTTGATACAGGCTATGTCAATTTCAATAGCCTTCTGTCCTGGGTCTCTCTGCTGTAATCCAATGAATGGCCTAGTTTCCACTTCCAAGTCAGGTCTCCAACTTCTCCCAGTTGTTATCCATAACGCGTAGATGATCCAAAAGCAGCTCTTGCTTGCTTTTGATATCGATCAACACATGAGTCTGAGTGTTCAGAGCCCTGCTACATCCTTCAGAAATCACTGGCAGCTTTTCCAAAACAGTCGCCAGCGTAGTACGGACTTTTCGATAGATGAGGAAGCCACCAGCTTCGATCAGCAGCATGCCTACTATCATTATTCCAATCATGTAGATGTCCTCCACGTCTTCCACGGAAAGGACGGACAGACACACAACTCGCCACTTGTTCCAAGGGTCGGGTGTATCCAGCCGCAAACGTCCCGCTTGGACATGCGGGTTCACCACCCCCGGTTCTTTTTGTCGAAAAAATCTGATCGATAGCACTGAGAGACCAACTAATTAATTCCATTATTCCGGTTTTGGATGAGTTACAGAGAGAGGCTCTTGTTAGGCTCACAAGACCAGACAAAGCAGCAGCTGGGAGAGAGATAAGAAGGAAGGAGGGAGTTTTGTACTTTGGAGTTTTTTCCCATAAAAGTTCAGAAGGGTTAGCTGCGTATTCTTCCGTAAGTTTTTTGATCTTTTCTTCAAGTGTTTTTTCTGCTATCTGTTCCTGTTTTTTCTTAAAAGAAGAGTATGATATAATCTTCCCTCTAATGACAGCCTTGCCAGTTTCCCAGAGTAAGGACGGTGATATTGCCGGGGAGTCGTTTGTCAATAGAAAGTCCTCCCATTCTTTTCTTATAATTTTTTCAAATTCACTGTCATTAAGTAATGAGGTGTTAAAGCGCCATAGAGAGGATACTTTCTGATTAGAGTCACACTGCAGGGTGAGGGATATTGGGGCATGATCGCTAATAATTATAGGATGTATTTTAGAGGACTTATGTACGATGGAATTATTTGAAAGAAAAAAGTCAATTCGGGAGAAGGATTTATGCACAGGGGAGAAGAAGGTATATTCTTTTTTAGTTGGGTTATTCAGTCTCCATACATCTCCTATTCCAAGATCTTCCATGTAATCCATTAATACTTTAGCAGATCGAGATGGTTTTGTATTTGAGCACTTACTAGATCTGTCCAATGATGTGTGTGAGCGCCAGATTGAAGTCACCTCCGATGATTAGAGACGAGTCTGCAGAAAGGTCTGAAAGCTCTGAGAAAATTCATGGAAAAATCAGGGTCATCATTATTGGGGGCATATAGATTAAGAATTGTGAAACATTTATTATAGATTACTACTTTGATAATAATATATCTACCCTCTGGGTCTATGACGGAGTTGATTATGCTAACGGGTAACCTTTTGTGAGAAGAACCGAGACTCCTCTTTGTCTGGAATTAAAACATGAATTATATATCTTGTTAAAATTTGAATCTGTCAGGGATTTTTCTTCTGATTTAAGTAGTGAGTTTCTTGAAAGAAGACAATGTCTGCATTTAATCTTGATACATAGTCAATATCTTAATCTTTTTTAGCCTGTGAGCGAATGCCACGCACATTCCAAGAAGTTACTGTAAACTGATACATAGAATGAGGTGAGTGTTAGTCCATACAGGTGTGAGCATAAGTGAGAATCTGTGAGCATTTGGCACTGTGTTTGTAAAAAGCTTGGATGCAAGGAAAGAAAGAAGAGGAGACATATTTATCATGCGATAGCACCACGGGGTAAAGGACTGGATTGAATACAAAGTACAAAACTTAATCTGAATATCATCTTATCTAAAAAAACCGACTTCATTTTGCAACAATTACGATACAAAAACTTTGACTACAATAATAAATCAGGCACAATATTTAGCAATCAGCTCAAACATAGTAAAGAAAATTCCTTTATAGCAGCAATTTCTGATAACGCAGGTCAACTTTAACTTACCTCAGGGACATTAATAACATCTTTCATGATTATTATCAAAACTTATACTCATCAAATTTAAACCCTGACCCTGAAGATATTAAAACCTTTCTTAATAAACTAAACCTACCACAGCTCACTATAGATCAGAAACCACCTTAGACTCACCATTAACCTTACAAGAATACAAAAATGCTTTAGATAGCATGTCAACAGGCAAAGCACCAGGTCCAGATGGGTTCCCTGCTTGAATTCCTTAAACATTTCTGGTCAATGCTGGCTCCACTATTTTTCAGAGTAGTAACAGAGATCAAAAATAAAGGCCATGTAGGAGGTCACATGAATACAGCGAACATTAAATTGTTACTTAAACCAGACAAAACCCCATATTACCCTCAAGCTATCGTCCCATCTCACTTATTAACACAGACTTAAAAATTATTTCCAAAGCACTCACATCCAGGTTAGAGAAAGTAGTACAGTCAATTATACACCAAGACCAGACAGGGTTTTATTAAAAATAGACACTCCACAGACAATGTGAGAAGACTGTTTAATGTGATCACATGGCACAGAACTCTAAAAAGAAAAAAATAATCTTGTCCACTCGATGCAGAAAAAGCATTTGATAGAGTAAACTGGTCGTTCCTCCTAACTGTCCTTGGCAAATTTGGCTTCGGAGAATCATTCATACAATGGATCTCCACCCTGTACATAAACCTAAGGCCTCAGTAACCACAAACAAAATAACATCCCAAAGCTTCACACTGCAGAGGGGAACCAGACAAGGCTGTCCACTCTCACCTTTGCTTTTTGCATATTCGTTGAACCTCTCGCAGCAGCTGTACGTCAGAACTCTGTTATTAAAGGAATCCACTCATCCATCTCAGAACACAAAATTAATCTCTACGCGGATGACATTTTACTCTATTGGAAGAACCGCAATCCTCTTTAGAGGAAGTATTTAATCTAATAAACAGCTTCTCTAAATTATCAGACTATTCCATTAACTGGACAAAATCATCAATCCTCCCTTTGACAAAAAACTCTTGGAATCCTGCACACCAAAATCCACAACACCCCTCCACCACAAATACAATTAAATATCTAGGCTTAATATATCACCAAACTTAAATGAATTAATTAAACTAAATCATGATCCGATGTTGGACAAAGTCACAGAAGATCTGCGGAGATGGAACAATCTCCCCATCTCACTACTTGGCAGGATAGCCTCAGTTAAAATGAAAATCTTACCAAAATAAACTACTTGTTCTCAATGATACCACTAAAACCAACCAAAACAATGGTTTCAAAGATTAGATTCTACAACTACAAAATTCTATACTAGAAATAAAAAACCTAAAATAAGCCTTTCTACCCTTCAAAAAAACAAAGACGAGGGTGGTTTAGAAGCCCCTAATTTCCATGCATTATTACTTAGCAAACCAAATACTATATTTAACAGAATGGCTAAATCCAAAAGAATACTACAACACCTGGCTAGAAATAGAACAGTTAGACTGCAAACACATTAAACTCTCTGATCTCCCTTTTATCACTGCGACCCTCAAACATCACAACTGCTTTAAAAACCCACTAATTGCCTCCACACTGACTGCATGGTGGAAAGCCCTGGACATCACAAATGGCCAATTAAAAACTAGTATACTCTCTCCAATCTGGCACAACCCGAATTTAAAAATAAAAAAACACCACTCTATCTGAAGACATGGGAAGAGAGTGGAATCACTCATCTCCAAGACCTTTTTGAAAATGACAAGATCAGGTCATATAACAATCTAACCCAAGCATTCGATATAAATAAAAGTAACTTTCTACAGTACTTACAAGTAACAGAGACAATAAAGAAAACCACTCCACTAGACTTAACTACGTTACAACCTCCAGAACTGGCTATATATATGAAAAAAAATCTCAACAAAATCAAAAAAACTCTCAAAAATATACAGAGCGCTTTCGAACACTAACTGTAATTACTTACCAATCGCGAAGTGGGAGGCCGAACTCTCAATCACCCCGAGCACTGATTTCTGGGCAGAAATTTGTTGTAATACTTTTAAGATGACAAAAAACACAAACCTTCAGCTAATTCAATACAAGGTCCTCCACAGATCCCACATTACCCAACAGAAAATGCATAAAATGGGCTTCTCAGCAACAGACATCTGCTCTCAGTGCACCCAGAATACAGCGGATTCCTATTTACATGCCTTATGGCTTTGCTCCCCAGTTCAACACTTTTGGATTCTAATCACTGAAAAACTGTCCTCCATTTTGGACTACAGAATTCCTTTATCTCCAAATCTTTGTTTGATTGGAGACCTGACAATGCTTCAACCTCCAGCAAACCAATCACAATCAATCCTTGCGGCACTAGCCATAGCAAAAAAAACAATATTACTAAATTGGAAAGACAAAAAATCCTTAAACATAAACCAATGGCAAAATCTCCTCACAGAATTTATTTCCATGGAAAAGATGTCTGCTCTCAGAAAAAAAAAAAAAATAACGTGCTTTGAGGAGCGTTGGACTCCTTTTTTAATTGCATTAAATCTAAATTTTTAAAAGCCTGATGATCTAGCCTGCAAGCGACTGCCAGCACCACTCTTTACTAACGCACTAGCCCAACTGTAGGCCGGGGCCGCCTTGGGCCTCTGGGGTGGTCTTGGTCAGGATGGCTGGGGTGGGTTGCCGGGGTGCCTTGTTGCCTCAGCACGGGTGTGCATTCCTTCTGGGTGTTCACGGGGTCCCGGGGCTGTTTGATTTGGCGCCGTTGCCCCTTGCATGCGCATCTGGTTGGTCTCTGGGGCTGGGGCCCTGCGTGCTCCCCTGCCGCTCCTTCCCCTTGCTCCCTGTCCCCTGTCTCGTCCTCCCCCCTCCTCCCCCTTTGCTCTTGCGCCCGCCATCCTGTGGGGTTGGGTTTGGGGGCCCCCCGTTGGCCGGGGGCACTGGTGGGGGGGCTGTGGCCCCCGCCGGGGGGACGGGCGGTGCCGTGCCGGGTGGGTTGGCTGGGGGGTGGTCTCGTTGGGGGGCCTGGGGTGGTGGGGTCCTTGGCTCCGGTCCGGGGGATCCGGGGTGGGGGTAAGCTTTGGGGGTGGCTGCTGCCCGGGGTCGGCGATTGCCTCCTGGGTTGCTGGGTGGCGGGGTGTGGCTGTGGGTTGCTCCGTCGGCCCTTGCGGGTCCTTGGCTTGGCTCCCTGGGGCGCACCTTTGCTAGGGATGTCGCTTGCGCGACGAGCCAGGCGGGGCCCCCTCGGGGGCTTTTTGTACGACCGCAATGGCCGGGGTGTGGACGTTATGGCTAGGGGGTGGGGTGAGGGGTGCTATGGGGCCTCCCCGGGGGTCGTATTGGGCGGGTGTGCGGGGGCGTGGCGCGTGGTTCCTGGCCCGGTGGATCCGCGTTGGGATTGGCTGGTCTGCTGGCTGGGTGCACCGGGCGATTCCGGGGCGGGGGTGCCCCGGGGGCGGATCCTTGGGCTACGTGTCCGGGGAGGTGCTCTCCGGCCATCTGCCCGGGGACCGGCCGCGGCGGCGCTGCGCAGCCTTGGGCGGGGCGGGGCTGGTGGCCTTGGGCCCGCTGTTGTTTGGGGTGTGCTGGCGTCGGGGGGGTGTCTCGTGCCGGTGCGTGGGTCGTCGGGGATTGCCTCCGTGGGGGGGGGGGGGGCTCTATTGGCGCCGTTGGTGTGGGGGGGGGCGGTTCCGGGCTGGGGGTGCTTCGGTACTCTGGCTTGCCGGTCCGTGGCTGGCGGGATGGCCCTGCTTGGCGGTGGATGGCGTCCTCTCTCGTCGGGGGGGGCCGGGGCCGCCTCCCGGTGGAGAGTGTTGTATCGTGGCGCCGGGTGGGCCTGTGCTGGCCCTGGTGCGGGCATGGGCCTCCCCCCTGCTCGGCCGCTCCCCTTGGTGGCGGGGTGGCGTTGCTCCGGGCCGGCGGGCGGCGGGGGTCGCCCCCTGGGGCGCAGGGGGATGTTGTTGGTGCCTGGCTGTGCCCGGGGGTGGGGGGTGTCGCCGTGCTCCGCGGGGCCGGCGCGGTCTGGGGGGTGCCGTGGGGGGGGGTCTCCGGCTGTGCTGTTCCGGGGCCCGCAGTGCCACTTGCCCGTCTGCGCCATCTACCCTCTCGCGTGGCCCGCCACGCGGACGGGCCCGGCTCACACTGGACAGGCCTCCTACATGTTCACTTCACCCCACTCCCAGCTGGTCTGGCTCACTCACAAAATGCACCACACACCAATACCCAACCCTTGGGGGGCTGGATGGTGGGGCGGGGGGGGGGGGGGGCCGCCACCTGTGTTACTATGTAGTGGCGTGGGGGCGGCCCTCCCACCTCTAGTTGCCCTACTAATCCCTCCAATTTTAATCGCATCTCAACATGTCACCCCCCCGGAGGGTGTATCATCATTTACACCCTCCGGCCTATTACACCACATACACATAAATCCACAGAGGCTGGAGGGGGAGCACCGCTCCCCTCCATCCCCCTTCTTTTAATTACAACACCCCATACATTCACCAAACACACACATTCACACAGGGGATCGGGAAGTGCCTCTCCATTGGGGAATGGAGAGGCACCATAACAGGGTGGTGGGTTGGTACACATATTTGGGCCTCTCCGGTGGGGGCCTGGCCCCTCTGTTGATGGCTGGGCCACTGCATAGAGTAAAAGCAACATCAAGATGGTGCGGTCGGGCCGTGGCGGTGGGTCTCGGGGGGGCTTTGCCGGGGTCTCTCCTTGCGGGGTCTTTCCGGGCTGTGTCGGCCGGGTGGGGCGCGGGGGTGCCTCTCCCCCTTGGGTGTGGCTTGGTGCTTGCTTTGTCTCCTGGTGGCCTTGGGGGCGGGCCCCGCGGTGTGCGGGCCCGGGGCGGCCTGCCTCGCCGGTTTGGGGGGTGGGCGTGCTGGGGGGGTGCTGGTGTCCTCGCCGGGGTTGGGGCGGGGTTGCTTGGCGCCTCGGGTTGATGCTGTTTACTGGGGGGCGGCGCTAGCTGTTCCGGTGGTGGAGGTTGCTGTCGGCTGCCTGGTGGGTCTATCCTGCCGTTTGCGGACTGGTGGGTGGGTCCGGGGCATCTTTGGCTGGGGGCTGCTGTCCCGCACTTGATGTGTGCCATTGGGGTGCCTCCGTCCCCGCGGTGGGGATCGCCGGTTGCTCGCGGGCCGGCGGGGGGCGCTGCTCCGTGGCTGGCGCTGTCCGGGGGGCGGCGGGCCCTGGGCCGGCGGGCCGTGGGCTGTCCGGGGCTGGGCGGTCCGGCTGGGCCGTGGCCGGGTCCCGGGCGGGGGTGGGGGATGCGTCCCGGGGGGCTTGGCCCGGGGGCTTGCCCTTGGGGGGGTCCTGGTCCCGGGGGTGCTCCTGGGGCCCGGGGTGCTTGGCCTGCTGGCCGGGCCGGTCCTGGCGGGGGTCTTTCGGGGCGGGTGGCACGTGCCGCGCCCTTGCGTACCTACTGGTACGGCCCCTGCTTGGGCAGTGCCCCGTGAGGTAGGGTGTCGGGGGCCGGAATAGGGGGCCACATCCCGGCGGGGCGGTCTGGCTTGGCCCTTGGAGGGGGCCCTGGCTTTAAAAAAAAAAAAAAGAACTGAAGCTCGTGGCGCGGGCGGCATCAGTGAAGGGTGATCTGGGGCGCCGTGGGGGGCTAGGTTGGGGTGCCTGGGGGCCGGCGGGGAGACTCCCAGCGGCCCCCTGGTGCCTTATGCGGCTTGGGGTGTGGTCGTCCTCCCTGGGCGGGCTGCTCCTGGTGCTGCATCCGTTCCGGGTCCTTCTGGCCTGGGTCGGGCCCCTGCTGGCTCTGGGCTCGCCGGCGGGTGCCCACTGGCTGCCTGTTCGGCGCGGTTCTGGTCGTCTGCTGGGTTTGGGCTTCGGCTCCTCCGCTGGGGCCTCGGGCAGGGAGTTCTCTGGGCCCTCCCCTCGGGGGGTTAGGCGCGGGGGTGGGGTGGGGGGGTGGGGGGGTCGATGGGGTGGGGGGTCTGGGGGTTGGGGGTGGGATCGGTGGCGTGGTGCGCTGGGTCCTTGGCTCCTTGGGGCTTTCTCGGGTGTGTATGGGGGGGCGATGGCTGCCTCTCGGCTTGGGATCTTGGGGGCGTTCGGGGGACTGCTTGGCCGTGGGGTGGTCGCCGGGGGCCCTTAGGCTGCCTGCTCTTGCTGCTGGCCTGACTGCTTCTTCGGGCCCGGGGGCGGCTCTTGGGTTTTGCAGTGGCGGTACTTGGAAATACATTTGTCATGGATGCACTGGCCTTGGGCTGTGGGATAACACTCATACTGGGCTCAACCTTAGACACGTTGTTCCCAAATACCTGTTTTATGGAATTTCCACTCACCTCTTCCTCTGTTCACAGCCACCACCATTATTCCTAAACCACACACTGGTCACCAAACTGGCTTGACAACACAACAATAAACACAATATACACAACCACAATTTCACATCGCATCACTTAAAACTATTCCTCACCCATTCCATATCCTATCTTGTATCCCTCTTCCCTGTTAACTTCCCACCCCCCTCCAACCCCTCACCTTGGTGTAACACTGCCCTCTCTTTTTTACATCCTCCCTTTAATAAAGTATTTCTTACCCTTCCCTAGGGAGGGCTGGTGACGGTCACAATTATGCAATGAAATAAATAAATTTATTTAATTGCAATAATAAAATATGCATTGCTGTCAAAGATTGCACTTCTTGTAGTGTTAACCTTCGAAAGCATGTGCAGACAAGGTAAAAAAAAAAAAAAAAAAAAAAAGAAGGAAGGAGGGAGAAACAGAGAGTGCGACTGTCCTCGTTGAGAGAAGCAAGAAGAAGAAGACTGTACTGTATACAGTATACAGCTCAATTTATAATTACTTTCTGCACCCATCTGTGCTACATAAAATGTAATATTGGATGTCCAAACATTCTGGGTTGGAATATTTATGACCCATTCAATTGTGTGCTTTTGGGCTAAAATAACAATATAAATACTTCAGTGCTGATCTGGTCTGACTCTCAAATGTGTCCTGCACGCCCCACAACACCCAATAATGCAGTCCACACAGGTGCAGCCGTGCGGTGTGCGCGCGCAGCCCCGAGAAAGATTTGAATTTCACCGCCTAAGTTTCCTTCTTCCTCACGCCGCAGCGGATACGCGTGCATTCCGCTCTCAAACTTTTTAAGATGGACTTACCACGGAGGAACTTCTTCTGAAGCTAAGGAGTCAGGTATTAATATTACGGTGGAAGAGGCACAAAAATTCAGAGGTAACAATTTATTTTACCAGGAGATTAAGTATTTTTTTTAATCCAATATTGACGATGTGACCATGAAGGTTGCTTGTCAGCGTCAACTGGTTTGCTAATGCTACCTAGCTTATGCCATAGCCTGCTTGGGACTGCTACTAGCGTTAAACAACTGAAATTCGTAGAGCAAGTGCTTTTTTTTATCAACGTTCCTGTTCCTGTTTCTAAACCTCGGAGGGAGGCAAGCCCCGCTGTTCCCCGTTTTACATCGGTACCGCGGTGTACCCGGGAAGGCACCCCGATTGCCAGGCTAACCACGGCTGTCTCCCAGACGTGGTGCCTACTAGTTAAACTGTTTTAGCAATGAAAATGTGTTAAATTCCTCTTGTCTGTGTCACGGCCTGCTTTGCAGTGCTTTTATGAATAGATCAATGTTATATAATGTGTTGCCTTTTTATGTTCAAACTGTATCTACATTATCTTTCTCTCTCACGCTCTTTGTGTGCGCGAGAGAGACTTTTTCTTTATAGACCATGAAGTTGACGGTGAAACTTTGGAGTGTGGCCTGACAGACACAATGTTGTCTTCCCTCTTTGGCTCGTTTAAAAAACAAGCTAAATTTCTGAAGTTTATTCGAGAACACAAAATGATCACCCTAACTCTTGTGCCAGAGTGCGACCCACCCACTTGTCCTGCAGAAAGGTATGTCAAATAACATGTGTAGTTTTGATCTGAGATACTTGTCCTGGTGTCTGAGCCAGGTTAGTTGGATTTTTTAACACACTGTTTAGATATATTTTTGACTGTTTTTTTATTTATTTTTTTATAAAGATGCATAAACAAATCTTCTGTGTCTCTAGTAAGCAAAGGTACTTGAGGAGTCATCTGTATTCTGTATTGAGGACAGATGGCTGCTCAAGCTTACACGTTTAAATTCAGTAAGAGTGGTGAGTGAATGAATAGGTTGTGTTCACGTTATAGAATTCTATTTCAGTTGGAGGGCAGGTGCCAATACAACTCTATGGGAGAGAAACAGTTTTTGACAGAAATTTCCAAAAAGAAAAGGTCCAAATGTTTTCTCTGATCATCATGTGATAGTGATCAGATTCACAAACCTGATATGTGAATTTTATGGCTGAAAGTCCTTTCTACTGGCCAACATCAAGCACATGTTTTTGAATATTGTCTCCACTTTTGGACGCCTTTGTGAGGAAATAATTAGACATATGTTCACATTTACTTAAAGATATGACTTTGAACTTTGTGACAGTTTTTGTTTCATGTGAATTGGCCCAGTAATTACAGAGATATTAGCAATGATTTACGACTATAAATCTGCATTTTGAGCGTTACTAGGGTTACGGCTATGAAATTTTCAGTTGCCCTCCACCTCAATGAACGTGAACACTACCTATTGTCTGTACTGTTCTGAGAATCTTGTCAACTTTGTCAAGTGCAATACAGTAATGAAATATATGTTATTGTGGTGTGTATAATTGTACAAATTTTACAATTTGTTAAAATTTTAATCATTTATTTTCCAGAGGTGCCACCAGTACCCTCCCTTCCTTACCTGGTGTCCACAATAAGGAAATGAGGCTACTGTTACATTTCACATGTCCTCAATTCCCCAAAGACCTACAGGCCCTGCTGGACAAAAAGGAGCCATGCCATAAGATATCTAAATATAGACATAGGATTGTGCGTGTGCTCCATGAAGCCCTCCTAGAGTATACAATGTAAGCCATAACTGTTACTTGGTAAATTTCTTTTAAACGCATGGCAGTGTTTCTCAAATGGTGTTTTTCTGAGTTTGTTTTTTAAATTATTAAATAAAATGCAATGTATAATTATTGCATAACGTTTTGTAGTTTTTGGTTAAGATCTGCTCTTAAGATCTAGCTTGATCTGACCCATTCCAATCTGACAAAAAACTTGTTATGAGATGATTCTTGTGAAAAGTGAGAAGCACTGCAGAGTGGTCTATTTTTTATTTTTATTTTCTGTTTAAGACAACTTTTTTCTTTAGGTCTTTTTACTATTGATAGTTCATCAGTAAAATATTGTCATATTTCACAGGTATCCTACCAATGGGGAATACATCCAAGTAGTGAAAGCACTAATTGTAAAGTACCCTTTCCTAGCAGACATTGGGAGAAATGGTTATGTAAGTAGATCCAATAGACTATTATGAACAAAATTTTCATGATGCTCAATTAAAGGGACTTGTAAATGGTATTGTATGTAAAATAGTGTTTCATTGCGATTTCTGATTTGTATTTCAGTTTGAATTGTAATTCCTAATCAGCTCATTTTAATCTTTTAGAGAACCTGGCATCAATCACTTAAACGCAAATTTAAATTGGAGCGTGCACCTCTTATTCATGAAGATGAAGTGAAAAAGTGTAAGGAGAAATTTGGACAAAAATGAACAAAACAGTTGGGTGAATGTGACAGAGTCTGCAGGCGAGCTCCATCTGAGGTGCTTAATTGTATATTTTTGAGTCAAAACTATAACCATTATTCAATGATATTGCAGTTGTTGTACAATGTAAAGAGGCAGGGAAATGAAATGTGTTTTTGTTTTGTTTTTCTGTCTTTTTTCAAATTCTATTAGTCTCCATGTGTAAGCGGGGAAGATGCTTCATCCATAGAGCAACATGTCCGAGTCCTGCATGTAAAATATGAGAGGGTGAATCCAGATGTTTCCGTAGTTGAAGATCGCATGCGGCGTACATTTGCTTGGCGGAGGAAGGAGATTGTGGATGGGATGACAGTGGGGGATGTCCTCAAAAAGTATCCCTTCTTAAGATCTCCCAGAGAGGTAAGCTCTAACACTGTATTATATATTCAATATTTTAGCTATTTTGCACTAGGGGTGTCACGGTGTGAAAATTTAACCTCACGGTTATTTTGACCAAAATTATCACGGTTTTCTAGCGTGGCTATCGCCAGACTAAATATTCCAAGTTATATTTAGTTTGGGAACCACCAATTCATTTTCTCGTAGGAGAGGTGTGGTTCACGATTATCCATAGCTGTTTATTGGGCGCTACGATGTCTATATGCGTCTGCACGTAGCCAATCGTATCAATTGTACCTGATGACGTATGACGTACCCGAGCTAAACAATTTAAAACACGGTCTAAAGCTGATCAAAAGATGGCGTTGCGTCGGCTGCTGTCATGTTGGATCTGTAAACAAACTGCAAGCTTCCGTATGTCGAATAGCGCGTCATCATCTTGCCGTCCCTCCTCATTCTGTGATTGGTCCCCAAATCTGTGCGAAAATTTCAGCCAGGGTATCCATGCCACAGTGCTGTTCGATGATTCGAGCACACACAGCAGCATGGGTATTCCCAGGCTAACGGTTTTCAGTATTATTGCGGTAATTGTGTGTGTTGAATATGTTCAGAAAGCCTTGGTAGTCCTACACAAACTGAAATAGTTAAAAAAAAAAAAGTGCAAAAGCTATTATATTTAAATATAAAGAAATGTATTACTATTTCAAATGAGTTTTTTAGGCCCTTGTTTTACTAGTAAATCAACAGGAACACCTGTGACCTCCGCATCATTCAGGGCTGATAAGTGATAAAGCTAAAAGTAAAAAATATCATCAGTTTCTCACTAATTTTAATTGCACAATCATCAATTGACATAATGCAAAAATACCAAATATTATCAAATATATTTTGATTTGCAACAGAAAACAGTCAAAAAGACGGCGTTTGGGAAGTCACGGTACTATTTTAGCCTTAGTATTGTTGACCCCTCCCACCACAAATCACTTACTGAACATAAAGCGCTGGGATTTTAAGCTACCAACCTTTCTGTTTAACCTACTCTTCCATCTGCACCGCTTTTGCCCCACACATTACACAGTATTGTTATGCTATATTGGCCACACTAAAATATTTTTTTGTTTTTTGTGTTTTTACTCTTTCTGCATAGATAAATGGCTTACTGATAAATATTCCCCTCTGCCTTTTCAGCTATGCATTGACGTAGACAGGATGCGTCCAACAGATGTCAATTTGTGTCAACGTTGGCGACAGAATTTCACCAAAATTGTTCCAAAAGTGATACAGTTGGCCCAAGGAAAAACTCCACTGGCCAAAGTGCATTTTGCTGCCAGGGAGGAAATTCTCACGGAGGACATACAAGGTATTTCAGTGATGTATGAAGCAGTGATGTTATGTGTGGAGTGTTGGATTCTAATTGCAATATTTCTGACTAGTATTGTTAATTGGCTTGGACATTTCTTTTTGTCTAAGCAATATTCAATCCACTGCATTTTTTTTAAACAAGTAAAGGAGCATTAAAGTGATAGTCTGTAATTCTAAATTGATTACAAATTTAATAGTACGTAATGTGTATGATTGACCATCTACTTTCCTGTTACTGGAACAGAGGAGAGATGTTGTGGATCAATCAGGAGAGCAGGCGGAGGGAGTTTTACTTTCAGAATGTTTCTCTCATATCACTTTTTGAATGAAATACAGCATAAACTGCTAAACTAATTAAAGAATGATGTATTTCATACATCATAAGATAATTATGAAATAATGAATAGATTTTTAAATATTTAAACTACTGTTGGCAGGTTTCATACATAATGCTGTCACTCCACAATTTTGCAAATTGAAATGCGTGATATTGCCAAAAGGATATGGGCTCATCTCACCATTAGTTCACCTGTGTGAAGGGTCTGCACACGCCTATGAACATGATTTTAAAGAAACACCAGAGAACAGCATTTATCAAAATACTATGAACTAAAATCGAATTATTTTTCTCACAGATGTTGACTTCAGAGCAGCACTCATTTTGCTACCCTATCTCTTCAAAGAGAGACGGGACCGTGTCCATTTGCTAAACTTAAGTACTTTGACACCACTACTGCTTTTCCTCCGGACATAATGCATGACATATTAGAAGGGGTTGTTCCTGCCATACTGAAGTTAGTTGTTTGTCAAGCACACAAAGAAAAGCACATTACCATAACAGAAATTAACAACGAGCTTCAGCAGTTGGCAATTGGCCAAAACGATGTGAAAAATAAACCAGTTCAACTATCAGAGCGATTGTTGCAAAAAGCACAAGTATCTGGGTCAGCAGCTCAAAAGTAGTGCCTTTTTAGACTTTTACCATTTATAATGGCACCTCATGTACCCCCAAACTGCAGCTACTGGAATGTGTATTTGATTTGTCGTGAAATTGTTGACATTATATTTGCATCAAAAGTAAACCGTGAACATTTGTCTTGTTTGAACTTGCTTGTTGTTGAGTTTCTAGAAAAACTGAAAGAATTTGATATTGTGACTCCAAAGTTTCATTACTTGATACATTATTCGAGGCTGATTGACATGTATGGACCTTTACGTGCATTGTGGTGCATGCGCTTTGAGTCGAAGCACCAGTACTTCAAACTTGTTGCAAGTTCTTCAAGAAACTTTATAAATATAGCAAAAACTTTAAGTGATAGGCATCAGATGTACAAGTGCTGGGAATTTTCTCCGGAAAATATTCTGAATGAATTTGAGGAAGTGACAGGGACAAGTGCTGACACTTTATTTTCGTCACTCCCATCTGACCTGCAAAGATGCATTGCATCTGTTTGTGGAATTGACTACACCATCTCACCACCCACAAATATGCAGCGTGTGTCAGGAGTAGTCATTGACTGTGTCAAATATGCCTGCAAAGATGTATTTATAGTTGACTATTTGCATGCTGAAATGATTCCTCTGTTTTTCTTGATCAAATTTGTTTTCAATATTGATACGCAATGGCTATTGTGTGGCAAACTGCTCGTTCCAAAGGCTTATAATGTACATTTACATGCGTATGCACTTCAACAGAACTCAGATTGGACTGTAATACAGCCAGGACACGTAATGGACTTTCAGCCTCTTGACATTTACAATATTGATGGTGTTTTGTACATAACATTAAGAAATGTTTAATTACTGTTAAAGTACGACTTTAATGTAGGAACACAAGGTTATCATTAAGTGCTTTTGATGGAATGTCACCAAAAGGTTGTTAATATTAATGTTTTATTTCCTCATATTGTTGCCAGTTTTTTTTAAATGTCATTTTTTTATGAATTGGTGAATAAATGGCTAAAATTATTTTGTTTGTGGTTGGTACAAATATGTCCCCATAAAGGTACAATGTGTTTGTCACTGGGGTGGTACCCTAAAAAGGACAAATTTGTACCCTCTTCTAAAGGTACGTTTTTGTCCCATACATTAAGGTCCATTATTGTCCCAAAGGGTATAAATCTGTTCTCATAGGGTACAAACTATATGGGTACTAAATTGTACCCACTTCATAGGGTACAATGGGTGTACCCTTGAGGGTACCACCCCAGTGACGAGCCCTTGGACCCTTAAAGGTACAGTTTTGACACTTAATTTTTAACAGTGTGTGCGCGTGTGACGGCACAAGCTGGGAACACCAAACTCGGCTTGACAGCAGCAGGAACAAAAACACGCAACCCAGCAACAGGAACTTCTATCACTTTAGGATTCGAAAAAACTTTCTCCCCGGCCAAATCGTTTCCGAGGATCATGTCCACTCCGTGGACAGGCAGTTTGGCACGCAATCCGACTTGTACCGGACCAGAAACGAGTGGGGAACGCAAACACACAGTGTGCAGCGGAGCTCTCAATACATTCATTTGAACTCCCCACACTAGAGCATCAGAACCGCAAAAAGAATCGGAAGAAAAAGGCAATTTTGACCCCAACATCAGGGACTGAGTTGCGCCCGTTTCGCGTAATATCGTGATCGGAACCTGCTCTTCCTCCTCTCCCGTCAGAGAGACAAACCCGTTGAGAATGAAAGGCCGATAACCTTCATCCACATCATTCATTCCATCCGCAGGGACAGGAGACCTAACAGGCTGAACAAAACTCACGCTTTTTGGCCTCTTCGATTTCTGTGCCTGCTCTTTACGCTGGAGCACAGGGCAATCAGCAACCAGATGGCCTGGCTCACGACAGTAAAAACATTCCCGATTGACGGAAGACACGGCTGCATAACGCTGTGGACTCCTGGGTGGGTTTTTAAAAAGTTTATTAACACCGACAGTGGGGGTGTGATGACGTTGCACTGAAGGAAAAACCCCACGGTGCGTCAGTGCAAACTCATCCGCGCACACAGCAGCCTTCGAAAGGGAATCAAGCTTTTGCTCATTTAAATGAACAACAATTTTTTCCGGTAAACACGTCTTAAACTCCTCCAACAAAATTAATTCACGGAGCTGAGGAAAGTTTATGGTCTTACTAGCAGCGCACCATTTATCGAACAATACGGCCTTCTCACGGGCAAACGCGACATAAGTTTGGGTGACAGATTTTTCACTTAATCGAAATCTCTGCCGGTATGCCTCAGGGACGAGCTCATAAGCTCTCAGAACTGTGGCCTTCACCACATAATAATCAAGGCTTTCATCCATCGATAAAGATGCACATACCTCCTGGGCTTTCCCCAATAATTTACATTGCAGTAATAAACTCCAAACATCTTTGGGCCACTTTAGAGTAGCGGCAATGCGTTCAAAAGCATTAAAGTATGAATCCACCTCACTCTCTCTAAACGGTGGCACCAATGCAACATGTCTGCTGATGTCAAACTGTTCGTGAGTGGAGTAGTGGGACATACCGAGTGACGTGGGTGGGGGTTTACGGGCCGATTCGAGCTCCATCGCCCTTATGCGGAGATGCATCAGCTCAACCTCTCGGGTCTTCGTCTGCAACTCCACTTCTTTTAGGCGGATAATCAGCTTCAGTTCCTCCGTATCACATCCCGCCTGTAAGAGGGCCATCGGATCCGTGTGGCGTCCCAGAGCGGCAGCGGGAGCCTCCGCTCCAGCTGTCACCTGGTCGCTGACAGTGACAGCAGACGTGGCAGCCTCCGCTTCCACTTCCTCATCTGACACGTCAGACTTGGCCACAGGCTACGGCCTCAACACACCCTTCTCCACCAACTTACTCACCACACAAAGTTTGATCTCAGCCTTACGGGCACTATAAGTGACGCTAATATCAAAAACACTTGCCACCAAAAACAGATCAGCTTTTTTACATTTATCCAATTTTTCTAAAGTAGGATTCTGCACAAAATCATCGAGATCGAAAACCTTTTTTTTTTTTTTTTAACACAAATCTGTCCACCAAACCTACACGAAAGAAGAAGGAAGAAACAAAAAGTCTCTAACAATTTAATTACACGATCCAACGAATTCTATTTTACGCCCCAGTCTAGGAGCTCCAAGACGCAACATAAAAACGTAATCAAATTAAAACTCGGTCTCCAAAAACCACCGACAACGGGTTCCAAAAATTAACACAAATTTATTCCTGAACAAAAAAAGGCCTGCCCTGTAGGTACAACATACAATAAATAAGAGTATGATAAGAAACGACTACATAAGAAGGAAAATAAAGTGCACTAGATATATACAGGTGACAAGCTTAACAAAACAAATAATAATCACTTTACACACGGATTCGGAGACGGAGTTTTTCCTACGGACAAAGGAGATGCTGCTGCTGTCAAGGTTGGTGAACCCCGACTGACAGTTGTGCTGGCTTTTTGAAAGTGGTGACATCCTCCCCAGCCAATCCGGGCTGCCCACCACTCCTCCTGCTGGCAGCCAATCCTGGGAAGCATCACCAAGCTGTTCCATTTGGGAAGACTTCTCACTCTGTCACAGAACACACCCCAGGCAGCAACAAACAACCAGAGCAAAAACTAAATACTAAATAATACGACGAGGGCCCTAACACCTTATATATGTAAACACATCTATAAACTATAAAACTTGATGTGGACAATACTTTATATCTTAAAGATTTTTGGGACATTTTTATCAACAAATTACAAGTTATATGTAACAAATGGAACTTTCTGAAACATTTTTACAATTTCTTTTTTTTAATCTTTTTAGATGAACCAACCTTTATTAAAGTGTATTCAGTGGGCTTTTTCAATAATTGCCCACTGGCCTGACGTGCTGTGCATTGGGAAACCTGTTGATAATATAAAAACATGGTACATGACCTTGTCATAGAATTACTACATAGGAGTCAACAGCCATCCCTGCCAGTAAAACCTTGTTGATATCGCCTCTCTTGTTTTAGTTTGTCCACAGTGTGCCCCAGTGGGGCTGCCATGAAAACCTACAAAGATGGTGTTATGGCAATTTTTATATTCATCATCATATCGTCAAATGTATGTTCATGTGTACAATTTGTCATGTTTTAATACATGATGACTCCATTACTCTTTGCACTTTTGAACAGCTGAATCATGTTAGATTAAACAGTACAGATCGTATTGTACTCAGTGCAACACAGAGTCTCTGCTGAGGGCCAAAACTCAAACTCACATGCAGATATACACGAACGCACACACTATCAAGGATAGATAAGAGTGGCGCCGAATCTTCCTCATAATATACACGTCTTCATCATCCTCAAATGTTTCCACTGTTGGGCATCTGACTCCCCCCTTCTCCTCTGCCTCAGGGTGGAACTTCTTATGTTATCTGTATAAAAGCTTAAGCTGTGAAACTGTTAGGGAGAGCGGGTCTCTGTCATCGGACGTCCGTACTCTTTTTTACTTAGTTTTATAATAAATCTTTTTTATAAAATCATCAATGCCTCGCCTGGACTCCATCACTCAACCAGAGCAATAAATCATGTCTCCAAATGAGGTCAACCGCAAATTTGCCGTGACAATGGAATTAGCCTGATGGAGAAAGTGGATGCACTCAGAACCCAGATGAACAGTAACTATGCTATGCTAGCTAGCATTGCTAAAGCAGTGGAGTTAAACGTGGCAGAGATCAAAGATTGCAAGAACCAACTGCAGTCAACTGTAGGAGAAGTAACTACTCTGAAGAAAACCAACGCTGAGCTGCTGGAACGAGTCCTGGATCTGAGCGATACAAACGTTGATGGAACCTCCGTATCAGGGGGATGAAAGAAGGAGAAGGAGAGGACATTCCTGAAAAAGTTAAAGGTCTGATAACTAAAATCTCTCCCTCGTGGTCCTCAAACTTCAACTACATCGTGGATTCTGTTCATCGACTTGGCCGTTGTGATGACAACAAAACAAGGCATGTGATAATCCAGTTTACATAAAGATTTAATCAGGATGCACTGTGGAGGATGACCAAGGAATCCAGGATTTGCAAACAGCTGCACATCACCGTCGTCAAAGATCTCTGCAAAGCTGACCGTGATCACAAGAAAGAGGTGAGGGACGGAGGGCCTATTACAGAGGTGGTGAGGGATACATTGATGGAAAACGTATTTCCTAAATATCTGAGGTTTGAGGTTCAGATGACAACAAAAACTAATTCATAAAGGTTTTATTTAGTTCCAACAGTTATAAAGTTGTGGATGGTTCATCATTACAGAATTTGACAGGACGTTACATTTTACCGTAAATCGTTTATTCCATAGGTTCTATACTCTTCTCTTTTCCAGTTGTAGTTAAGTTGTTGTTTTCTGATGAATGTTCCTTTTTGTTGTATGTCACTCAATGTCAGGGGCTTAAGAGACGTTGTCAAAATAAAAGCAAACCTTCTTTTTTGTAAGAGGAAAAAAGCTGATTTTATTTTCTTACAAGAAACTCATTCAATATCAACAGACGAGACATTTTGTAAAAACCAATGGGGTGACAAAATAATATTCAACCATGGCTCTAATAAATCTGCCAGCTTAGCATTTCTCTTTTAAATTCTCCTGGAAAAGTCATAACTTCAAACTTTAGTAACACTGGACATTGGCTTATTACTGTGGTTAATATCAATGATCTCCATCATTTCCTGGTTAATGTCTATGGTTTCAATAACTTGCTCCAAAATGAAAAGTTAATTGGGGATCTTCAAATTAAATTTTCTTCAGCAAATTTAATTATGGGGGGATTATAATATGGTTGATAACGAATGCCTCGATAGATTTCCCTCAAAAGTTCATCAAAAAAACTCTTCTAATCCTGTTATTGCTAATTTATGGAGCAATTTAAACTTAATAAATCCCTGGAGCTTCAATTTTCCAGAAAACAAACAGTAAACTTGGCATAAACCCAACAGATCCATTCCATCAAGATTAGATTTCTGGTTCATTTCTTGCTCTTTGTTATCATGTGTGTCTGAATGTAGCATCTCAGCAGCTCCTCTCACAGACCATTGTGAAATTAAACTGACACTCAAACCTACAAACTTTAATCCCAGAAACAGAAACTATTGGAAATTCAATGTAAATTTATTGAATTATCAGACTTTTTGTTATAGAATTAGAACTTTAATATCAGAAGTTATGAAAAATGACTCAGTAGAATCTTACGTTTCTCGTTGGGAATTGTTGAAGTTCAAAATAAGGGAATTTTCAAAATAAGGGAATTTTCTATTACTTATGAGAAAATAAAATAAGTGAAGTCAACCTAATGAAAGAAATTAATAATACATGTAATAAAGCGGCACCTTTGGAAGCAGACATACCAAATTTAAAAATTTTGCAAAACAAGCTTGATGAAATATATCTTCACAAAGCTCAAGGAGCCTTTATTAGATCTAGAGATAAATAGATGGAGGAAGGAGAGAAAAGTACTTCATACTTCTGTCAACTAGAGAATAAATGTATATAATCTGTACCTCTTCTCAATAAAAAAAGAACTGTTTAAATATGTTTTTTTTAAAACAAAATGCAAATAATTTAAGAACAAAATTTAATTAAATTCTTTCCAATTTTAAATTGTCTTTTTTTTTGTAATTCTTCTGTGTTTTGCAGAGAATGGTTTATTAAAAGTTGATGAACAGTGTGTGAACTGTATGAAGGTGTGTGTTGGATGTGTCAGTGTGAGTGAGCAGCTGTCAGGTTGTTGTACAGGGATTGTGTGTTTGCTGTCACTGTGGGCCTCACAGCACAGTAATACACAGCAGAGTGTGACAGTGCAGCAGAGGAGATGATCATTTGGAGTTGGTTTGTCTTCACATTGATCTTCAGTCCATCAACAGCAGCTTCACCCACATCTCCTGATGCTCTGTGAGAAATAAGAAATTCTGGTGCTTTTCCAGGATCTTGTTTGTACCAGAAAAAATAATCTAGAGATGATATTTTGTTGTAATTGTAGGACAGAGTCAGTGTGTCTCCTGTTAAAGTGTTCACTTCAGTGCTGACTGCTTTGAGTTCTTCACACATGATTTCTACAGGAACAGAGAAAACTCTTTAAGTTGGTATGTTTCACTTTAAGGCCTTTGCTAACTTTGAAGCAGCAATAATGAGCAGATGTGCAGAGATGAACTGGACTTACCCGTGAATATGTGGAGAAGCAGTAGTGAGACTAAAACCATCATGTCCCAAACAAACAAGCTGAGCAGTGCTCAAACTAAACTGTTGGAAACTCTGACTTCTTTCTCATGCTGACAACCAGCTTCTGTCCTTTTGTACAGGAAGTCCCTCCTCCTCATGATGTGACTTTAACATGTGAAACCAACAGGAAAGTGTTATGGCAATTATTACGTTAATCATCATATCATCAAATGTGTTCATGTGTACAATTTGTCATGTGTTTATACACAATCACTGCATTATATTGTTGTACTTTTGAACAGAGACGTTGGTCCTTTGCTGAGTCATGTTAGATTAGATTACCCGCAGTACAGACAGATTGTGCTGTATTCACAGTGCCAGCAACAAACAGTCTCTGCTCAAGGTCTCATACCAAAAACTCTGATAAGCAGAGCTCTGTAACAGTGCCTACGTATAATAAGATGTGATTCTTGTTTTATGCCTTTCAAAGGGTTTACATGGACAAAGGCAGACACACACACACACACACACACACACGCACACGCTGTTATTTTAAACGCCGTTATTCCAAACACTGTCTACGACTGAATCACACCAGTACTGATATTTCAGCACAACATTAAGTGTGATATTGCTTAAATGTACAAAACAAGAAGGAACAAAGTGAATGTAAACCTACATTTTCTTTTAATGGATGTTATTGTTCATACATGCTGTATGCATACATACATACATACATACATACATACATACATACATACATACATACATACATACATACATACATATGCTCCAAAGCTTTTTGTCCAGACGTTGGTGGTTTCCTGTCACTGTGGGCCTCAGAGCACAGTAGTACACAGCAGAGTCACACACATGAAGATCCTGAATCATCAGAGGAACAGAGCTGTCTTTGAGCTCAGCATCAAATCTGTCCTTCACAAACTCTGGAGAATTATCTGCTGAAGAACGTGAACGTCTCAGAATAAACTTTGGGTAACTGTTCACTTCTTGTTTGTACCAGAACAAATAAGGGGTTGAACTAATGGTGGTAAAAGTACATTTAAGTGTAGCAGTTTGTCCTTGAGTCAGAATAACATCTCCTGGTGGCTGTGTGACTTTCTCCTCTCCGTTACACTCTGTGGAAGAACAGAACATCCAGAAGGAGAGACCAGTCAGCTCCAAAGGAATTTAACATTGAAATCCAAAGCGTACCATGAAGAGTTCATCAATGTATTCAAATGTTTCAGAGACAAACATGTACAGTCTGTATGTTACCGAAGCAAAAAGCAGCGAGAAGAATCCACAGCCAAAGTTCCATTTGTACAAGCAGGTTTGAATGTGTGGAAGAAAGCAGCTCCTGTTCATATTCAGTAGTAGAATAGCTCTCTTTAAAGCAGCACTTCTTATCCACACAGAGGCTGAACATAGAGGAGTGGATATAGCACAGTGCTGCCCTCTAGTGGAGCTACAGAGTGCAGTGAAGCCACCCAGCAGCCAGTGACTAGACATCCATGAGACATGAAGAACATCTGAGAACATCTACATCCTCGAATGGAGGAAATCCCTGGATCGTTCTCAGGTTCTTTGGAAAACTTTCTGAGGTATGTGTGTGTGTGTGTGTGTGTGTGTGTGTGTGTGTGTGTGTGTGTGTGTGTGTGTGTGTGTGTGTGTGTGTGTGTGTGTGTGTGTGTGTGTGTGTGTGTGTGTGTGTGTGTGTCCTCTGGTGGGTTGAAGGAGATGTGGAGAAAACTTAAGGCTGGGTTACACTGTGCAATTTTTTCAATCGTTGTACTCAGCTCCAGTTCAAACTATGTAACTCAGAGGCAGAGCCCGAATGTGTGCAGCTCACGATTCATGTTCTCACACTGTACGGTCCGACACTCTGACACAATCTGACTGCTCACACTGTACGTTCATACACGACACGTCGGAGTCTTGTTTCCGGAAATGCAATGTAAAAATTTGAAGAAGAAGCAGAACTTTGAAGCGTCGCCATTAAAACAGACGAAGAAGAAAAACCCGGAAGTGGAGAGACGCTCGCAAATCTCAGCAAAAAGAGCTTTAAAAAAGAAAAGATGGTGATGTGATGGACCAAGAGCTGGCTGGACAGACGTGGGCACGACAGTCCGTCAATTTTACAGCGGTCCTGCGGTGTTCGCGCAGTCAGACTCATCCCCCCCTGAGATGAGCCCAACCACGGCGGTGTCATCTGCAATCTTTATAATGGAGTTTGATAGATGAGTCGGGGAGCAGTCGGATGTGTAGAGCGTGAACAGGAGGGGGCTCAAAACACATCCTTGTGGAGAACCAGTGCTGAGTGAGATGGTGCTGGACAGGTGGGGGCCGAGTCTGACAGATTGTGGGCGGTTTGTCAGAAAATCTTTGATCCATAGGCAGATGATGGTGAAGACCCCCAGGTGACTTAGTTTCTGGACCAGGATGTCTGGAATAATGTGATTAAATGCTGAGCTGAAGTCCAGGAAGAGCATCCTGACGTAGCTTCCCTGATGCTCCAGATGACTCAGCGCAGTGTGGAGCGCTATGGTGATAGCGTCCTCGGTGGATCAGTTTGACCTGTAGGCAAACTGGTGGGGGTCCAGAGTGGGAGGCAGACGGGACCGGATGTGCTGACAGACCAGTCTGCAACAGGCTTATAGTCGTTCGGGCTGTCCACTGCTGCCTTCTTCGGGATGGGATGATGGTGGAGGTTTTGAGGCATGGTGGGACGGTGGCCAGTGTCAGGGACAGGTTGAAGATTTTAGTGAAAACACCAGTCAGTTGGTCAGCACATGCTCTGAGTACTTTACCAGGTACTCCGTCGGGGCCGGCCGCCTTCCTGGGGTTTACTGACTTTAGAGCACCTCTCACTTCATGCTCCTGCAGTATCAGTGTGCCGGTGCTGGGGGGGATGAAGGTGATGTGTCAGCTGAGGGCCTGACCGTCTCAAAGCGGGCGAAATACTGGTTTAGGTCTTCTGCCAGCGAGACATCAGTCCTAGCAGTCTCTTGGTTCCTGCTTCTGTAGTTTGTTAAGTGATTTATCCCCTGCCACATCATTTTAGGGTTGTTTACAGCAAAGTGATCTTCGATCCTCCTCTTATAAGCCGCCTTGGCTTCGCTGATGCCTCTTTTCAGGTCCGCCCTTGCCGCTCTGTACGCTGCCCTGTCCCCTGACTTGAAGGCAGTGTTGCGGCTTTTTAAGAGGGATTTAACTTCGCTGTTCATCCAGGGTTTCCGGTTTGGAAACACCCTGACCCTTTTATTGATGGTGACATTGTCAACACAGTTCTTGATGTAGGAGAGTACGGTGTTAGTGTACTCCTGGAGGTTGTGGCTGGAGAATAAATACCATATAGTTGCTGAGAGAGGGCTCCTTCAGGCCAGATTTCTGTTGTCTTTAACTGAGGCTTTGTTTTCCTCAGCAGGGTGGTGTAGGTGGGGGTGAGAGACATGCAAAGATGATCAGATCCAGCCAGATGGGGGAGGGGTGTAGCTTTGTAGGCATGCCTGATGTTGGAGTAAACATGGTCCAAAGTATTTTCCCCTCTGGTGGCAAAATCCACAAACTGGACGAATTTGGGAAGCACAGTCGTTAGGCATGCTTTATTATAGTCACCAGCAACGATAAAATCCCCGTCGGGGTGGGCGAGCTGCTGTTTGTTTATGGCACTGAGAAGGAGGCTGAGGGCCGAGCTAACGTTAGCATCCGGTGGGATGTAAACAGCCATCACAATAACTACTGGGAATTCCCTCGGGAGATAAAAAGGTCTGCACGAGACTGCCAGAACCTCTAAATCAGGAGAGCAATGTGTGTCAATGATCCTGCTGTTCCCACACCACTCGTTATGTACGTAAACACAGAGCCCTCCACCTCTGCTCTTATCCGAGTCTCTGTTTCTGTCTTGCCGGTGTAGCGTGCGGCTTGCTAGCTTGACTGCAGCATCCGGAATCAGCGGGTGAAGCCATGACTCCGTGATGAGGATGATGCTGCAGTTCCGAACAAAGCTCATCGTGGCCATCTGTAACTCCAATTCGTCCATTTTGTGGGTGATGGATTTGGCGTTCGAGAGTGCCTGTCATGGTGGCAACACCCAAACCCGTTGGTGGACACCAGGGGTGAGGGATGCCGTCAGGCTGAAGAAGGAGTCCTATCGAGCCTTTTTGGCCTGTGGGACTCCGGAGGCAGCAGACAGGTACCGACGGGCCAAGTGGAATGCAGCCACGGCAAATGCAGAGGCAAAAACCCAGACTTTGGAGGAGTTTGGTGACAAAATGGAGAATGACTTCCAGACCGCTTCGAAGAAGTTCTTAACCACCATTCGTCAACACTGTGTATGGTGCGGATGGTGCACTGCTGACCTTGACTAGCGGACATTGTGGATCGGTGGAAAATATGCTTTGAAAACCTCCTCAATCCCACCGACACACCTTCCAATGAGGAAGCAGAGCCTGGGGACCAGGGAGTGGACTCTTTTATCTCTGAGGATGAGGTTGCTGAAGTGGTGAAAAAGCTCCTCCGTGGCAAGGCCCCGGGGGTAGATAAGATCCACCCAGAGTTCTTCAAGATGATGGATGCTGTGGGGCTGTCCTGGTTGACATGACTCTGCAGTATCACGTGGACATAGGGGGCAGTGCCCCTGGATTGGTAGAAGGGGGATCAGAGGGTGTGCTTCAACTATAGAGGGATTACACTCCTCAGCCTCCCTGGTAAGGTCTATTCATGGGTACTAGAGAGGAGGGTCCGTCGGATAGTCAAACCTCGAAGCCAGGAGGAGCAATGTGGTTGTCCTGGTCAGGGAACTGTGGACAAGTTCTACACCCTCGGCAGGGTCTTGTGTTTTGTGGACCTGCAGAAGGCATTCCACCATGTTCCTCAAGAATTCCTGTGGGGGGGTCGTCTGGGAGTATGAGGTATCAGACCCCCTGATAGGGGCTGTCTGTTCCCTGTTCGACCAGAGTCAGAGCTTGGTCCGCATTGCCGGCAGTAAGTCGAACTTGTTTCCAGTAAGGGTTGGACTCTGCCATGGCTGCCCTTTGTCACCGATTGATTGATTGATTGATTGATTGATTGATTGATTGATTGATTGATTGATTGATTGTTCATTCCGAGTTCTTTGTACATTACATATAATTCAAACTAACATACTTTCATATATACATGAACTCAAAAAGGAGTGGGAGGAAGTAAACTGATAAGTTCCCACCCCTGTAATTGTCATAATTCATATCAGTGGTTGCTTTCTTTCACAAAGCAGTTAACATAACAGATAAACAGTTTATGTTACTAACAATGGTAATTACTTTAGTAGATCACAATATATTGTCAAGCTCATATGTAACAGTTTTTAAAATATATATATATTCATATTCTTATACTAAGAACACCTCCTACATTGTTGACCTAAATACACCCTTTACATTTATAGTCTATCATATATTTTATTTATTTTTTAGTCACAAAAATCATCGCTATGGTTATAGTTCAGCGTCATCAAGCACAACAATATTTTTAGCACTGTTATTGCCTATTATTATATATATATCGTCAATATTCCTCTTCATTTCTGTAATCTGCACAAATATTTACAAGTTTAAAAACAAATATAAAGGGAATATGTTGTCAATGTTTTATATGGTTCCCCAAACCATTCCAGAGTAAGTCTCCACATACTGACACACCAACTTTTCCTGGTGGATCCACCAATGGGACTTTAAAGTTACCACATCCCCTCAGGCTTTACTGCCCTTCATTATTACAAAATCATTTCTGGATGTTATATGCAATACATTATTGTTGGCCTTGTATAAAAGGAGTACAGTATATAGTTTTACCAAATCAGTGAGCTTCAGAAGTCCAGATTTTAGAAATAGACAGTTTGTGTGATCGATGTAACCAACTTTATGTATAACTCTTATCGCAAGCTTTTGTAATAAAAAGAGAGGATGTCATGAGCTTTTATAGATGTTACCCCATATTTTTACTCAATAAGTTAAAGAGGGTAATATTAACGTGCAGTACAGCATGTGGAGAGCATCATAATCAATAATGTTTTTAACTTTGTTTATTACTGTAATGCTTTTTGCAACCTTTGATTGTATAAGTCTTATGTGTGGCTTCCATGATAGTTTGTTGTCCACTGTTATACCTAAACATTCAGATACAGTTTCAATTTGTATACCATCTATGTTTAATTGTTTTTCAGTTTTATTTTTGTAGTTTCCAAAAAACATAGCTTTAGTCTTGTTCAGATTTAAGGATAGTTTGTTTATGTCCATCCATTTTTTCACTTTCCTGAGTTCATTGTTGACAGTACTAATTAGAAAATAGTGTATATTTTCTTTGGTCTTCTCGTATCATGGCAACATTGTCTGCTATGATTTCTAATGACCTCCTGAGTTCGTCTGCCTCCTCGGCAGTAATGTTTTTCTTCGGAGGAGGCATTGTGAAATAGCTCGAACACTTTAGGCTAACTGTGGTCTGATGTAGAAGCTGCTGCCTGAGGCCTTACATTGCTACTGGAATGGCCTGGTAGCTCCAGCTACTGGCTGCTGCCAATCCAGCGTGGACCCATTTACTTCCCAGACCAGCGTGTAGTCTGGGGCTCGGCTGTTATTTGAGAGACACACCCACAGCGCACCAGAACACAGAAAAATATACAGAACACAAAACAAAACATAACATATGACAGCAGTCGTAACTCCACCTTCCATGAGAATTAAACACCTTCAAAGGGTTTTAATTTAAAGAAGACAGAGAAAGAACATCAACCAACATGTTTTCTGTGACCTTCTCATGAAAAATGTGGAGATTATAATCCTGTAAAAGAAGGAACCACTGTAAAAACCACTGGTTTAAATTCCTCATCCATGAGAGGAAAATGAGGAGGTTATGGTTGGTGAAAACCTGTATGGGCTGGGAACTCAATCCTACTGAAACCTTGAAGTTCTGAAGGGTCAACAACAAGGCTAGTGCCTCCTTCTCCATAGTGCTGTAGTGCACCTGGTGTTTATTCAACTTTTTTGAGAAGTAGCAAATCAGATGGTCGACTTCATGGTTGTCTGTCTGTAAAAGAACAGCACCAGTACCCACATGCTGGTGTCAACTTCTAACTTAAAAGAACATCAAAGTCAGGTGCAGCTAACACAGGCTAACTACATAAAAGAGCTTTGGTGGAATCAAAAACAGTCTGACACACAGACAACATTTTTCATGAGACTTACTAGAGCGGTGAGAGAGGCGACAACTTCCAAAAAGTTCCTACAAAACCCTCTATAGTACCCACACATCACAATAAATCAGTGTAGCGCACGTTTTGACTGTGGAGAAGGTAAATAAACCATAGCATGACTCACCTGTTTTCAGAGGTAAGTTACTGTTTCCTTCAAAAGTCACAATTTGCAAGATTGTGTGTAAGAGATTAAATGATTACTGATTAAAAATCAGGGATAATGTTGCCACAAGCTCCACCCACGTGGTTGAGTAAGCTACAACATCACCTACGTATGCTTCACAGTTGTTGACTTCGGCCAAAACTTTGTTCATTAAGCGCTGAAAAGTAGCGTGAGCATTCCTTAACCTGAATGACATCACAGTGTATTGTAGAAACCAATCAGGGGTGACAAAGACAGAGATCTCTGAAACACGGGGAGTTCATGGAACCTGCCAGTAACCTTTTAACAGGTCCAACTTTGTGACATATCTGGTAGAACCAACCTGATCTATGCAATCCTCCATCCAGGGTAACGGGTAGGAGTCGGGCTTTGTGACGGCGTTTACTTTCCAATAGTCATTACAGGAACGAGCAGTGTTGTCAGGTTTGGGAACTAACACACATGGGGAGCTCCATGCACTTATGCTTGGGACAGCTAACCCATGCTACATTAGATAATTCACCTCACTTTAAATCAAAGCTGGTTTAGTGGGATTGACCCTATAAGCATGTTGTTTGATTAACAGATGACCCTGAACATCAATGTGACTAAAAAACTGAAGTCTGACGAGGATGATCAGAGAAAAGTGTTAAATTATCCTCAGTTTAATGATGTCAGCTCTTGTACATTTGTTTAAATAAGATAAAAAAAAGACTCTAAGTCACTCAACACCTCTGAGTTTTGAGTTTATAATCCACAGATCACACATCAAAAGAACTGTTTAAATATGTTTTATTTAAAACTAAATGCAAATAATTTAAGAACAAAATTAAATTAAATTCTTTCCAACTTTAAATTGTCTTTTTTTTAGTAATTCTTCTGTGTTTTGCAGAGAATGGTTTATTAAAAGTTGATGAACAGTGTGTGAACTGTATGAAGGTGTGTGTTGGATGTGTCAGTGTGAGTGAGCAGCTGTCAGGTTGTTGTACAGGGATTGTGTGTTTGCTGTCACTGTGGGCCTCACAGCACAGTAATACACAGCAGAGTGTGACAGTGCAGCAGAGGAGATGATCATTTGGAGTTGGTTTGTCTTCACATTGATCTTCAGTCCATCAACAGCAGCTTCACCCACATCTCCTGATGTTGAGTGAGAAATAAGAAATTCTGGTGATTTTCCAGGATCTTGTTTGTACCAGAAAAAATAATCTCCAGGTGATATTTTGTTGTAATTGTAGGACAGAGTCAGTGTGTCTCCTGTTA
This sequence comes from Gouania willdenowi, assembly GCF_900634775.1. Classification (NCBI taxonomy): domain Eukaryota; kingdom Metazoa; phylum Chordata; class Actinopteri; order Blenniiformes; family Gobiesocidae; genus Gouania; species Gouania willdenowi. The sequence continues at coordinate 34,541,016 of NC_041060.1, forward strand.
AAGTGTTCACTTCAGTGCTGACTGCTTTGAGTTCTTCACACATGATTTCTACAGGAACAGAGAAAACTCTTAAGTTGGTATGTTTCACTTTAAGGCCTTTGCTAACTTTGAAGCAGCAATAATGAGCAGATGTGCAGAGATGAACTGGACTTACCCGTGAATATGTGGAGAAGCAGTAGTGAGACTAAAACCATCATGTCCCAAACAAACAAGCTGAGCAGTGCTCAAACTAAACTGTTGGAAACTCTGACTTCTTTCTCATGCTGACAACCAGCTTCTGTCCTTTTGTACAGGAAGTCCCTCCTCCTCATGATGTCACTTTTTTTTTTTCCTCTGCTTTCTAGTTTATTGTTATATATCACTGGCTTTATTCTTTCAATGCTCACTGAGTCATTGTACGCTGTATATTATATCCACGTCTGTTTGTGAGTAAATCCTCCCATTTTTCAGAAGAAATACCTTCGATTTATTTATCTATGAGGCCTCACTATGTCTTTATTTGTGTTATAAAAAATGTTAGGTATTGTCACCGGCAGCAGCTCTAATGCTGGTCAAAAAAAAAGGTATAGGCTGGACAGGTCTTGACCCACACATTTACCCCCACACGTTTGTTTTTAATTATCAACCCTAGAAAAATGAAACAAGCCACCACAAATTTCCGATGTATTGCAAAATAATTATTTTTTGAATACTAAGCACATGATCACTTTGGCATAATTTTTTCGCAACTGTGAGATCCTGACGACTTTAATATCCAGCGGTACCTTATCATAGTCAGACCACAAGTATTCTGGTTACAGCACCTTGGTTGGTTTGTTGTACAGCAAGTACTTGTTAAGGTGACTCTCTTCCTGCCACACAGCTTCATTGTTGTTTTTCTTGTCTTCTTCAGATTGAAAATAGCAGTGTTTGACAAGTTTGTACATGTCTTCCAGGTGTCCACTCCAGACAGCAGCAGTGTAATAATAGTCTCCTTCTCCAGCAGGAATATAAGCCTTTGACTGAGGCCGGCGCTCATAAGGAAACCTATTTCTCTTTGTATTCTTGTAGTAGCCACGATGAAGCACAGCAGACAGCCGACTGAGAGACTCCAAAACGATTGTAGAAGATGCTGTCGATGTCCATCATAAAAAGATAATCAGCCTCATAACGAATCTGTTTGTCAATAGTGATGGTGGCCCATTGCATTCCACCAAGAACCACATCCTGCCTACGGTTGGACCACTGTAATATTGCGACCTTTACCCAGAGCAACTTGGAGAACACCTTTTGCATTGTCTGTGAATACATAATAAGTGACCCTGAAGTCAACAAGGAAGTGGTTTTCAGCTGACTCCAGGAAGCCCTTTATGAAACGTGTGTATTTTCCAACAGCAAAAACCACCACGGCCACTCTGGGGTCCATTTTCTTGTAGATGTCATCTATAACTATTGGATCAAAGGTTCCCTCCCACACCAGAGGAGCATTCCAGTTTGTCACTGTGGCCACGTCAGTGCGCCCTCTCTGTGTACTTGGCTGGTCATATATCAGGTTGCTTGACATCATTAGGTCTCCAATTGTCCATCTGCTATTGTTCGGACAGTGCTTTACTTCCATGTCTTTCTCTTTAAATGTCTTACAAACACTAAATGATATGATGGTATTTCCAGAGTAGATATAGATGACCCACAAAAAGACGAGAAGAAAAGCAGAGCTCATCAAAAGATGGGTCTTGGAAATAAAAAAACAACATATCCAGCCTTGAATTGGATGTTCGGTAAACCTGCAGTCGTCCCATCATGATGTCACTATAACATGTGAAACCAATAGGAAAGTGTTATGGCAATTATTACGTTAATCATCATATCATCAAATGTGTTCATGTGTACAATTTGTCATGTGTTTATACACAATCACTGCATTATATCGTTGTACTTTTGAATAGAGACACAGCTATTTTGCTGAGTCATGTTAGATTAGATTACCCACAGTACAGACAGATTGTGCTGTATTCACAGTGCCAGCAACAAACAGTCTCTGCTCAAGGTCTCATACCAAAAACTCTGATAAGCAGAGCTCTGTAACAGTGCCTACGTATAATAAGATGTGATTCTTGTTTTATGCCTTTCACAGGATTTAGATGGACAAAGGCAGACTCACACTCACACACACACACACACACGCTGTTATTTTAAACGCTGTTATTCCAAACACTGTCTACGACTGAATCACACCAGTACTGATATTTCAGCACAACATTAAGTGTGATATTGCTTTAATGTACAAAACAAGAAGGAACAAAGTGAATGTAAACCTACATTTTCTTTTAATGGATGTTATTGTTCATACATGCTGTATACATACATACATACATACATACATACATACATACATACATTTGCTCCAAAGCTTTTTGTCCAGACGTTGGTGGTTTCCTGTCACTGTGGGCCTCAGAGCACAGTAGTACACAGCAGAGTCAGACACATGAAGATCCTGAATCATCAGAGGAACAGAGCTGTCTTTGAGCTCAGCATCAAATCTGTCCTTCACAAACTCTGGAGAATTATCTGCTGAATAACGTGAACGTCTCAGAATAAACTTTGGGTAACTGTTCACTTCTTGTTTGTACCAGAACAAAAAAGGGTTTGAGTCAGTGGTGCTAAAAGTACACATGAGTGTAGCAGTTTGTCCTTGAGTCAGAATAACATCTCCTGGTGGCTGTGTGACTTTCTCCTCTCCTTTACACTCTGTGGAAGAACAGAACATCCAGAAGGAGAGACCAGTCAGCTCCAAAGGAATTTAACATTGAAATCCAAAGCGTACCATGAAGAGTTCATCAATGTATTCAAATGTTTCAGAGACAAACATGTACAGTCTGTATGTTACCGAAGCAAAAAGCAGCGAGAAGAATCCACAGCCAAAGTTCCATTTGTACAAGCAGGTTTGAATGTGTGGAAGAAAGCAGCTCCTGTTCATATTCAGTAGTAGAATAGCTCTCTTTAAAGCAGCACTTCTTATCCACACAGAGGCTGAACATAGAGGAGTGGATATAGCACAGTGCTGCCCTCTAGTGGAGCTACAGAGTGCAGTGAAGCCACCCAGCAGCCAGTCACTAGACATCCATGAGACATGAAGAACATCTGAGAACATCTACATCCTCAGTGGCCACGTTTACATTAGAGATTTAATTTCTCTTTAACCTGACCTTGTAAACAGTTCATTCCTAATGCTAATTTAATTCTGAATTAAACTTAAATCTGAATTAAATGGCTGGTTTATTCCGATTTTAATACTTTCTTGTAAACACTTAACTTGGTTAAAGCCGCTTTAAGTTCATTGGGATCATTTTGCACTTGCGCGACTTGTGGCGATGACGCACTGGTGACGACATAATTCAAGATGGCGGCAGCCCAGACTATTTAATTACTATGAGCCTTAAAAGACATGAATATAATGAAAAGAGTGGATGGACAGAGGCATAAACATGCAGACTTTCACACGGACACACAGACTTATTAAACACACACTGACCTCGGTAAACACGGTAAACAGAACAGGCTTCACCAGAGGGCTGGCACTAGGACCTGGAGGAGGAGTAAATGTGTCCCTGTACTGCATTCACAGGCTGTAATATCACCAGTTTATCATTTTACCTGTTATTAGAGCTACTGTCTTTACCAGGGAGCAAATATTTATTCCTGTTACAAATACTGACAAATCACACAAACACACATGACAAGGTTGCTGCAGGTTTTTGGAGGTTCATCTGAAGTGTTGGGTGATTCTTAAATTCTGAAGCGTTACAAGGGCTTTTTACCAGTGATTAGTTCCTATCTCTGTTCCGCTTTGTGGTCCAAACTGAAACTGTGTTATTGTTGAGCTGCTGCTTTAAAATTACAATCAATATAAAAGTGAAAACAGTTCTCATGTGGTGTTCTGTGTTATAGCTGACAATAAAAGGTTTGTTGTGTGTTTCTCCCAATAGAATCAATCAGATCCTTCTTAACCCACAGACCTAAAGGGGAGTGGTGGCCTAGTGGTTAAGGACGCTGGGCTTGTAATAGGAGGGTTGCCGGTTCAAGCCTCACCTGGGCCATCACTGTGGGATGTTGAGCAAGTCCCTTAACCCCGAACTGTGCCGCAAAAATGGCTGCCCCGATTTAATTTTAAAGCGGATTTATCTAAAGCCAAATAAACTGGTTTTCCATGTAAACACAAAGCAGAACCTCAAGGCCCTGGATGTTGTGGGGCTATCCTGGATGACACAAATCTGCAGCATTGCATGGACATTGGGGGCAGAGCCCCTGGATTGGCAGACTGGGGGGGTGGTCCCTCCCTTAAAGAAGGGAGATCGGAGGGTTTGTTTGACCTATAGAAGGATCACACTCATCATCATCCCCAGTAAGGTCTATTCAGGGGTACTGGAGAGGGGGGTCCGCTGGATAGTCAAACCTCGGATCCAGGAAGAGCAATGTGATTTTCTTCCTGGTCGCGGAACTGTGGACCAGCTCTACACCCTCAGCAGGTCCTTCAGGGTGCATGGGAGTTTGCCCTACCAGTCCACATGTGTTCTGTGGACCTGGATAAGACATCCGACCGTGTCTCTTGGGGATTCCTGTGGGTGGTCCTCTGGGAGTTTAGGGTATCGGACCTTCTGATAGGGGCTGTTTGTTCCCTGTACGACCGGAGGCAGAGCTTGATCCACATTGGTAAGTCAAACTTGTTTCCAGTGAGGGTTGGACTCCGCCATTACTGCCCTTTGTCACCGATTCTGTTCACAACTTCTATGGACAGAATTTCTCGGCGCAGCTACGGTGTTGAGGGGTTCGTGTTTCTGGGCCTCAAGATTGTATCACTGCTTTTTGCAGAGTATGAAGCGGCTGGGATGAGAATCAGTACCTGTAAATCCGAGTCCGAGTCCATGGTTCTCGTCCGGAATAAGGTGGAGTACCTTCTTCAGGTTGGGAATGAGATCCTGCCCCAAGTGGAGGAATTCAAGTACCTCTGGGTCTTGTTCACGATTGATGGAAGGATGGAGCGAGAGACTGATGGGTAGATTGATGCTGCGTGATTCGTCGTGATAAAGAAAGCTGAGCTGAAAGGCAAAGCTCTCGATTTACAGGTCGATCTACGTTCCTATCCTCACCTAAGGTCATGACCAAAAGAATAAGATCACAGGTCAAACAACCGATTTGAATTTCTTCCACAGGGTGGCTGGGCTCTCCCTTAGAAATAGGGTGAGAAGCTCAATCATCCGGGAGGAGCTCAGCGTAGAGCAGATGCTCCTCTGCATTGAGAAGAGCCAGATGAGGTGGCTCGGGGACCTATTTAGGATGCCCCCTCAACGCCTCCCTCGTGAGGCATTCAAAGCATGTCCCTCCAGAAGGAGACCCAGGCCACGCTGGAGAAACCAAGTCTATTGGCTGGCCTGGGAACGCATTGGGATCCTGAAAAGCTGAATGAAGTGGCTGGGGAGAGGGAAGTCTGGGCCTCCCTGCTAAGGATGCTGCCCCCGCGACCCTGCAACGGATTAGCGGAAGAAAATTAATTGAAGAATGCTTTTTAAGTTGTATCTATAAAATAAAATACTGTATTGTTCGGGGTAAAGAACACACCGCTGTATTGGCTGCATTCCAAGAATATTTTGATTTTTTAGGAGAAATCCACAAATTGGCCACACCTTCACATAGCACACAGCTCCACTAGGTAAACTGCACGGTACATTGATTGGCACCTTCCTAAGCCAACAGAGTGTCTCTACCGTACACATAAACTAACCTCCTCACTGCCCTATGTCTGTATATCAGTCCTTTTTACAGCTTTTTATGATTGTTTCTGACTGTAATGAGGTGCTCCTGCTCTGTCTGGTCATCAGCTACACCAGTACTTACCGTGCACTTTCACTGTGGCACCGGCCTTAGAGACGGGAGGGGTGATCCCTCCTGCTCCTGGACACTCTATTGTGATGATTTAGCAACTTAATATCAGTTATTATTTTCAAATATTGTAAACTGACAGAGATAATTCACATTTAAAACTTTATTATATCTTCTAAATACTCCTTTCTTGCCGTACATGCAAACACGCCCACAGTCCTCCCTCAGTCCAGAAACATCCATTCATAACCAATATTTGTTTTATTGAAGCATTTAAGACATAAAGAAAAACAAAGATTTATAAAGATGTATTTACTGAACTTTTAATTTTTTTTAAACACTGTATATTAAAATATTACACACAGTGCACCTCTATTGTTGTAAAATTGAAGGAAGTTGTATAGCTGCTGCATCTCCTCACTGTCGCCATGGCTACTACTAAAGGTAGTTGACCTGCAAGATTCAAATATACTTTTAATGTAATTTTGAAATGCATTGTGGGTAATCGCTAGATGGTGCTGCTGACTTGCTGAAAAATCCACACACAGAACACACTGCCACATTAGCCACACCATCAACTTTTGATGAAAAAAATAACGTCCTGTGTGCAGAAAAATACAGTAGTAATGCTTTCTCATGTATTTTACAGATTACAGTGAAACAGTTGATGACTGTAAGATTATTGTCTTTTTGTTCTATCTTTCCTCTGAATAAACCTAAATGTTTCCTTGGTTCTTTTAGTTTTTTATTATGTCTGTCTGTTCAACATGTCTGACGTTTGTAATGAACAACTGGTGTGAATATATTTGGACAAATGTGTGATTAATGAGTACTTTAATAGTTCATTCCTCCGTAGACTGGTGCCATCTAGTCACGTCGGCTCCAATCAGCAGCAGCTCTCCATGAGGCGTCTACGTATATGATGTCTATGAAATCACTTTGCAGCAGGTGGACATTTATACAGCTTCCAGGGCGAGCACTAGACACTGTAGTGTCAAGTTGTCCATCTTTGTTTCTAATACTGTGACAATTGTAGCATAGCTTGATGGCTACTACCCAGGAGAGTTACAATCTGATGTTCCTCTTCAAATACTGCACCTATTGCTCCAAGCTGCTCAGTCAATTCCTTCATTCATTTAAACTCTCTTTATTTTCTAGAGTAAAAGGTTTCATCATAGTTTTAACAAGTTTTTAAAAGAATAAAGGCAAAAAAACGTTATTTTAAATATATTTATTTAATTATACGACAATACACTTGAAACATTACGACAAAGATATAGAACAATATTACATGAATAAAGTCAATATTACATGATTGTTATAATATATCCTACAGATCTAGAAGAGTGAAACATAAGGTGTGTGTAGAGCTTAGTGAAGTTGTACTCTGGTATAGATTTTACAAACTAGAATATTCTTCATCTTGTGGCCAATCTGCACCACATTATCAGAATAAGAACCTTAAAAAGAAAATGTGTCTATTACGGAGAAAGTTTATTCTTAATATTATCCTAAGATTTTATTCTTGTAATATTACAACCATATTTCATTAGTCTCACATTTTTTAAATGTTTTAATCAATGTGGCCCTAAAATAAATCAGTTCTAGAGTTTATTCATAAACAGGTCAGTATACGATAGATGAGTCAGCACAATCAGAGGTACAAAAGGAGCAGGATGAGGAAAAAAACAAGAGTCAGAACTCGTCACTATGGAAACGCTGGATTACTGGTCAAGAATGAACACAGACAATCTGGTAAACAGAAAGTGAAGGAGCTGAACTAAATAGACAGACTAACGACTGATTAGTGGCAGCTGGGAACCCAGGAGAAACTGATGGGACAGGCTGATCAGAGGGTGAAGCAGCCTGGAATGACAAAGACAATTAGAAACCAAAACAGGAAGTGTCAAAATAAAACCAGGAAAAAACAAACCGTGAATGTGGATGTGACATTAATATTTTTATTAACTAATAAAAACTAAACTATAATGTTGACATGGGATGAAATCCAATCAGAACTAGTTTCACTTTTGGATGGTATCCAGTAAGAATGTCCTGATCAGGTTTTTTTGAGTCTTTTGATTTTATGAATTGGCCGATACTGAGTCTCAATCTTATACTTTTATAATACATTAAAAAAATAAAGAAGAGCAAAAAAAAAAAAAACAAACAGATCCAGGATGTTCATTATTTATTTTATTCACCTTATTTTAACATTCAACCCTAAACAGAACACTTCTGTGACGTAGCTTGATCAATCAAGCAATAAATTAAATGAAAATTCACTTTAGACTTTAGTGCAAGATTAAATAATATTATATAAAAATGTCTAATATAGAAATGAACAGTGTCTCATCTTAAAATACCCAACAGGCATGTTAACAAATAAGAAAATAAAAGTGCTGTAAAGTAAGGCCAGTAATGTGTTTTTAGGAACTGTACTCTTAATGTTTATTCTCCTCATTTAGTTTCACACATTAAAATGTATGTTTTTCTTGATGAAAAGTATGACAACTTTATTTTGTTGTCATTGCAGGTGCAGAGCATGTAAAGTATCAGCTGTTTATTAAATAAAGTGTGTGATGTCTGCAGATAGAAGTTGATTTAGAACAGGGGTTCATCTGATCAAAAACTGATCACGACCCACTTTATTTTCTTTTTTTTTAGAATTCAACCAATTCAATTTAGATTTTCAAAAATAGCTGTTGAAAATATACACACACACACACACACACACACACACACATATATATATATATATAATATTTTAAAATACACAAATTTATATATTTTTTCTTGCAACATACAATTTACAGCATTCCTGTCAAAAGAAAAGGTTATTTTAAAATAAAAGACTTTAAGTATTTGTTAATTTTTTACCAGCTGTCCAGGACCCACCCAGTAGAGGCCTGCGATCCACTTTTGGGTCCCGACCCACCAGTTGAGAATCCCTGATTTAGAACACACCTGCACGTCCTGTTGTAGGCGTTTGTTATAATAAATACTGCAGTAGATGGACTTAGGATGGTCTATTCTCACACAAACATACACACACACATGCAAATCACACAAACATCTGTGCACAGTGCGCACACACACTAGCATCAGGCTAGTTAGCAGAGAGGCTAACGATACGTTTGGTCCTTTATTCACAAACGTCTGAGAACTTGTGTCTAACTCTCCACCTCCGCTCTGCATCAACTTGTTCTGCTGACCAAACAACAGACATGGCTCCTCCTCTTTTTGTCACAACTTCTTCTGTGTCATCATGTTCTGCTAGTTTTCCAGCTTCAGAGCTTTCTTATCCATTTACAACGTAACCATGGTAACCATAGCGCTACTGTTTACCTTCGCAGTGCAACATTGAAAAGGCTCCGGTCAGAGGCGGAGCAGCGTAGCGTTCCAATCGTTGTGTAATCAATATATTGGTATGGTGGTATATTAAAAATGTATATTATAACAAAATATATATACCGGTATTTGGTATGAACCGGTATACCGCCCGCCCCTATAATGATATTAAATATACATATATATCCGAGTCTTGATCGGGAGATAACGTCCGATTCCGATCGAATCTGAAACCACGTGATCGGGCCTGATTTCCGATCACATGATCCACGAGGAAGTAAGACGTTTGTTACCTCTTAGCCTAGGAGCTACTGAATGACAACATGAAAGCCCCACCCTAAACCGGCCTCAAGCAGCACACCAACACACGTCTTACAAACCAGAGCTATTTATTTACCACAGGTAAAATGAGGATTTGTACAAACAGGGTTACGCAGAACCCAAACAAAGAGAACAAACGTTTTAGCTGACTCAGCTAAACTAAAGGTCCTATAATTAAACAAATACTACTGGAGTGTCTGACATGCTGTCAAACTCTCTCACTCTGTCTGAAGGAGGCGCTGTGTGCTGATTGGAGCAGGGTTAGGATGACCCGCCCATCTGAACTCTTCAGTCCTTATATAGCCGGCCTCCACTGATGCTCAGCCAATCCAGCGTTGACCCATTTACTTCCCAGACCAGCGTGTAGTCAGGGGCTCGGCTGTTAATTGAGAGACACACCCACAGCGCATCAGAACACAGAAAAATATCCATCCATCCATCTTCTCCCGCTTAGCCGTTTCCGGGTCGCGGGGGCAGCATCCTCAGTAGGGAGGCCCAGACTTCCCTCTCCCCGGCCACTTCCTCCAGCTCTTCCGGAGGGACCCCGAGACGTTCCCAGGCCAGCCGAGAGACATAGTCTCTCCAGCGTGTCCTGGGTCTTCCCCGGGGCCTCCTTCCGGAGGGACGTGCCCTGAACGCCTCACTAGGGAGGCGTTCAGGGGGCATCCTAATTAGGTGCCCGAGCCACCTCATCTGGCTCTTCTCGATGCGGAGGAGCAGCGACTCTACTTTGAGCCCCTCCCGAATGACTGAGCTTCTCACCCTATCTCTAAGGGAGAGCCCAGCCACCCTACGGAGGAAACTCATTTCGGCCGCTTGTACCCGTGATCTTGTTCTTTCGGTCATGACCCAAAGTTCATGACCATAGGTGAGGGTTGGAACGTAGACCGACCTGTAAATCGAGAGCTTTGCTTTTCGGCTCAGCTCCCTTTTCACAATCACGGACTGGTGCAGACTCTGCATCACTGCAGACGCCGCACCAATCCGTCTGTCGATCTCTCGCTCCATCCTTCCCTCACTCGTGAACAAGACCCCGAGGTACTTGAACTCCTCCACCTGGGGCAGAACCTCATCTCCAACCCGGAGAAGGCACTCCACCTTTTTCCGGTCGAGAACCATGGACTAGGATTTGGAGGTGCTGATTCTCATTCCGGCCGCTTCACACTCGGCTGCGAACCGATCCAGTGAGAGTTGAAGGTCACGGTATGTTGGAGCCAACAGGACCACATCATCTGCAAAAAGCAGTGATGCAATACTGAGGCCCCCGAACCGGACCCCCTTAATTCCCTGACTGCGCCTAGAAATTCTGTCCATAAAAGTTATGAACAGAATCGGTGACAAAGGGCAGCCCTGGCGGAGTCCAACCCTCACCGGAAACGATTTCGACAAAATATACAAAACACAAAACAAAACACAACATACGACAGCAGTCGTAACTCCACCTTCCATGAGAATTAAACACCTTCAAAGGGTTTTAATTTAAAGAAGACAGAGAAAGAACATCAAAGTCAGGTGCAGCTAACACAGGCTAACTACATAAAAGAGCTTTGGTGAAATCAAAAACAGTCTGACACACAGACAACATTTTTCATGAGACTTACTAGAGCGGTGAGAGAGGCGACAACTTCCAAAAAAGTTCCTACAAAACCCTCTATAGTACCCACACATCACAATAAATCATTGTAGCGCACGTTTTGACTGTGGAGAAGGTAAATAAACCACAGCATGACTCACCTGTTTTCAGAGGTAAGTTACTGTTTCCTTCAAAAGTCACAATTTGCCAGATTGAGTGTAAGAGATGCAGCACTTAAATGTATAAAAATCAGAATCAGAATCAACTTTATTGACCAAGAGTGTATGAATACACACAAGGAATTTGTCTTGGTGACCTGTGCTCTCTCAGATAGTGTAACATTAAATAATAACAATCAACTAGAATGAAGAAAAAATAATAAAAAAAATA